>NC_141617.1:14767370-14927124 GCF_047967505.1 Dipteris shenzhenensis | reverse complement strand
TATCCGTCTACACCGGCACATTTCCCTACACACGTAGGACAATCTTAGGCACATTATTAACACGACTGTCCTACACAAACTAACACCACTCTAACTCTCCTAACAGCACCACCTCCACACTCGCCCTTGGGGTAGCGATACCCTTGGCAAATCACGCACCATCTGCATGCAGTTACGTTCCGGCCAACGACTTCGACTCCAACGCTCGCCCAATCCGCAACTAACTCCACTGCAATAACCGCCCCCGCCAATCCTCTACCCCGACTCCCCCCTGAGATTCAACAACTTCCTTTAACCCCTCCTCGCCCCAACATGGCTGGACGCCGTCCTGAGCATGATGGGACATCGAGCTCGATGCCGAGGCTGACAACTTCTTCAATCGACGAAATCACAACAATCACGGCCGATGCCCCTTGGGAAAACTGGAACTTCCCAAATATAATGGTAGGGAGACCCTGCTCGCTTCCTCCAACATTTTTGATGCCGCATGTCGAGCAGGTGGTGATCAATCCCATGAACTAAGGTGGCTTGGTTTCCAATGGCCTTAACTGATGAGGCGTCAGAATGGTACCTCGACCTTCTTGTGGAAGAACGTGCTACATGGGACCTACTTCAAACTGAATTCAAACGTCGCTTTCAAACGGAGAGGCTACAAGATGATCCCGCTCTCCAACTCAGCAAGATCAAACAAGGCCGGAGGGAAGATGTACGCACATACCTGGGAAAGATGAAGAGATTGATCGCCAAATGTGACCCATGCCCAGATGCAAAGTACCTCACGGCATGGTTCATAGCAGGTCTAAGAAAAGAAAATCCGCAAGGAGATGAAAAAGATAAGTAGCTATGAAACATTCAGTGCTGCTCATGCGGCAGCCATTGACATCGAAGATGGCATGACAGATTCAGACACTAGCAGTGATGATGCCAGATCCAATACACGAGATAAGCGCTCGAAAAAAGGTAAATCAAAGGACATTGCCGAACCATCCAATGAAGATCGCCTCGAGGCCATGACCTTGAAGCTGAAAGAAGATATGATGCAGGCCATGGATCAAAACTTCACTTGTCTCAGCCGCCAAACTCAAACATATCCACGGCGAGAAAATGTCTGGTGCCCACACTGCTTGGCAAATCATACAGCAAATGAATGCCCAGTCCTAAGAGCAAGAATCAATGCACAAGCAAATCCACCGCCACGGTTGTGGTGCCATATCTGTGTCGTCGGCGGCATGATGAGACCAGTTGCATCTTCAACATGCGCAACAATCCGCCTCGACCACCACAATACCAAGCGGCACCCCATGCCAGTATACAGGCAACCGGCACTTGCACAAGCACCCCCCAGCTCCGAGACTAAATCCTGTACCCGTTCGGACACAAGTCCCCCAACTACTCAGGAATCCGAATCCACGACCGTATCCAAGAGCAGCAATCCAGCTCCTCAGGCAGTTCAATACATCAATACAAGCCGAGGAAGTCGACTCGCTATTTGAGTATGAAGCAGAGTACCCAGTGTACTACGTCGAAGTGCAGAGGGTTTAATACCAGTCTATGCAAATCCAAGTGCGACCCAACACATTTCGCGCACCAATCAAGTGTTACGGTTGTGGAGAAAATCATAGAATCGCAGAATGCCCTCATCGCGGTAGCCCAGCCACTTTCCAACCACTCTGCAGAGATTGTGGCATAGGACATGCCTGTATGGATTGTCCCATGAAAAATAAGGTCCCAGAACAAACAGAGGTTAAGCCCGACGTCCCCATCGGCATCATTGGGGTGGACCATCAAAGTCTGGGACCGGCAAGTCTAAGGTCACAACCTATCAATGTAATTACACGCCAACAGGAAAGCGCTACGAAGGACCCTATCATTCCGATCCAACCGAAGCGACTTCTGCGAAAGAAAGCACAAGTTCCTCCACCTCCGCCCAAGCAATGAGCAGCCCGAGTTCATCTACATCAACTCCCGAGCCTCGAAATAAAAGAAGCTCCATTCCCGAATGCAGAGGTGGAGAAGGCTCGTTTTCAGGCACTTCAGCAATGGGTCCAAAGAACAAGCTCAATTTGAGGCTCAGAAACAAGCTCAAGACCCACTCCATGACTTGGCCCAACAAAGTATTGATACTGTACTCGAGCCTTTGTTCCAACAACAGACTCCACAACAGAATGTACCACCCCGTCAACTTGAAGGAGCTGCACTCTCTAGCATCCTGAGTTGCCCTGTGTCCATTCCCATCGGAATCCTCTTACGAAATTGTCCCAATCTCTGGGAGAGTTTCAAAGGATGGATTGAACTCGCAAATCCCTCTCCACCTATGAACGACATTGATGATATCCCTGTGCGGATGGGTGAGAAAGATGACATACGCAACATCACTGTGCCTTTGATCCACAAGGCATATAATGAAATCCAAGCCATAGTGGATGGTGGCGCAGGTGTCAATGTCCTATCAAAGGAGCTTTACGAAGAATGGGGTCTCCCACCAATGCAAAAGGCTAATTCAACATACGCCTTGCCGATGATTCACGGGCTAAACCCTTGGGAATAGTGAATGGTGTTTCCACAAAGATCGCAGGAGTCCGCTTTTCCCTTCAATTCACAATCTTGGATCTCCCCAAAAAATCCTATCAAATCTTACTGGGACGTCCTTGGTTACGGGAAGCATCAGTCCTCCATGACTGGGGAACGGATAGATTGACAATCCAGAATCGAGACACTGCAGTCAGGGTGAATGTGGGGACAGGAGTTATTAAACCAATTGTTCCTAGAGCATTGGATGACACATCTTCCACGACAATCTCGAGCAAATCAGATCCCTTGCAATAGCATGCCATAGCAGGTGACTCACAAAGCAATGTCAATAACTGGATACAAACATTGGCAACCATCGACAACTGCCATTCATTAGACCCCATCTTCTCACAGATAGATGTTAACACACTACAGGTTGATCCTCCACCGACACATGAAGAACCAATCGATCTAGAGATGCCTTTCTTTATGGCTGACCTCGAATGGGATAATGAACCTGAAGAAGGTACCCATACCAATGATGATTCAGATTTTCCTTGGGACCTTGAAACAGAGGCTGCGAATGCTGAAATTGAAGATCAAATCTTTGATAATGACCTAGCCATTCTCCATGCCCTAATGGCAGTTGAGCTCCCAAAAATTGAACCTCCACAGTTGAATAACAGCAGAAGATCCCGCAAGAAAGCTGCAGGAGGAAATCGCAGAAAAGCCAAGGCCGAGCACTTCAATGAATTCGAACGAGTCCAAACAAGGATTGTGGAATTGTATCTTGCAAAGGCAGTCCCCTCAAAGTCAAAACCACCACCTCTTGAATGGTCCCCTGAAGGACTAGAAGGAGTATGTGCAGCACATGAACCCTTACTTGGAAACACCTTGCCAGTGGAAAAGTTACCCCACAGTTCCCAACGTAAGAAGTTTCGGAAATATAAGCCACATGTGCGGATGAAGCTCGATCAAGAGACTTCAGAAAAAGAAAGTAAAGAAGAGCCTAACAAATTACTAAATGCAACTATGCCACCCAGTACTCATGACACATCTCAGACTAGTTCAACCCCATCAGAGGCCGATCTTCGAGAAGTGCCGGAATACTTTAAGAATTATACAAGTGGCAGTGCACCAATAGCAATGCCAAGACCAATCAGAGAATCTGAAGTTCAAGAAACCGATAGTATTGGAGAAACTCCAATCTATGAGGGACCGGCAAAAACACGCACAATAAACCTCGCCCTTGAAGGGGAGGAAGAAAAGTTGGTTTTCATTGGGAAACAGCTCCGTCAAGAAGATGAAATCAAACTCAAAGACCTCCTAATGGAATACCGTGACTGCCTAGCATGGTCATACAAAGAGATGAAAGGAATTTCACCAGAAGTGGCAGTTCACACGATCCCTATAAGGGAAGGTGCTCGCCCTAAGGTATGTGGACCTTATCGCACAAATCCTAAATATGGCACCATGGTTTATGACGAGCTAGAAAAACTCCTAGATGCCGGATTCATCTACGAGATCGAGCACACTGATTGGGTTTCCCCCATTGTCATTGTGCCTAAACGCAACAAGAAGCTCAGAATATGCGTGAACTTGAAAAATGTGAATGCCGCCACAATTAGGGATCACTACCCCCTACCCTTAACAGAAACAGTATTGGAAAAGGTGGCAGGATCCGAAATATATAGCTTCTTGGATGGCTTCAGTGGCTATAACCAAGTACAAATTGCTCCTCAAGACCAATCAAAAATAGCATTTGCTACAGAATGGGGTATTTTTGCATATAGAGTCATGCCATTCGGCCTTTGTAATGCCCCAGCCACATTCCAGCGAGTCATGTTCACAGCTTTCAAGTCATTTTTGAATAAGTTTTTACAGGTCTTCTTGGATGATTTGTGCATCCATTCAACCAAACAGGACCACTTCAAATGTCTGGAAGAAGTACTAATCAAATGCAGGGAGTATGGCATCTCCCTAAATCCAACAAAATGCCAGTTCATGGTCACCCACGGAGTTGTTTTGGGACACATCGTCTCTCAACATGGGATTGCAACTGACATGGAAAAAATCAAGATCATCATGGAATTGCCTCCTCCTACAAATTCCAAAGGTGTACAGGTCTTTATGGGACATGCCGGCTATTATAGAAGATTTATATTGCGGTATGCCATGATAGCTAGACCACTTTACAAGTTATTAGTGGAGTTCTTATGGACCGAAGAGTGCGACCAAGCCTTTGAGCTTTTAAAGTGGCGCCTAATCACAGCACCCATCCTTCTATCTCCCAATTGGGATATTGATTTTCATGTTCATACTGATGGATCCAAGTATGCAATTGGGAGTGTGCTTTGTCAACCGGGTGAACATAAGAAAGACTACCCCGTCTACTTCGCCAGTCAACAACTCAATGATGCAGAGATCAACTATACAACCACAGAAAGAGAAGCCCTAGCAATGGTGTACAGTGTAAAGAAATTTCGGCACTATCTTCTCGCAAATGATTTTGTCTTCTACACCGACCATCAAGCATTGCTATATCTTGTGAACCGTCCGTGTACCACCGGAAGAATAACAAGATGGCTCCTCTTGCTGCAAGAATTCAACTTCAAAATTGTGGTCCGCAAAGGTGCCCAACACTACATTGCCGATCACATGTCTCGAGTCAAGACAGGAGAAGAAGCCACTGGCGTAGAAGATGACTTACCAGATGCCACACTATTTCAAATAGATGCTGTTCCAGAATGGTGTGGAGATATCATTGGGTACTTGATGGCAGGAAGACCACCCCCTGACATGAAAGCAGTAGATGCCAGAAAATTGATTCTAAAGGCTGCACCATATCAACTCATTGCAGGACAACTATACAAGATGGGCAAGGACCAGATATTAAGAAGATGTGTAATGCCTCATGAGATCCTGCCAATCCTGAGTGAAGTTCATGAAGGCATTGCAGGAGGACACTTCCAAGGGGAAGCCACAGCAAGAAAAGTTCTCCTCGCAGGCTACTGGTGGCCAACACTGTGGGCAGATGCCTATGAATATGTAAAAGGCTGTGATGTATGCCAACGAACTATTAAACCACAACACAAAGACTTCAATCCCCTAACAACAATTGTTGCACAACAGCCATTTGAAAAATGGGGGATTGATTATGTGGGTCCCATACATCCAGCAGCAAAAGGAACACAGGCACGCTACATCATTGTGGCCACTGATTACTTTACAAAATGGGCTGAAGCTAAAGCAGTCAGAAAGGCAGATGCCAAAAGCACAGCAAGATTCTTGTACGAACATGTGATCACCCGATTCGGATGCCCCCTTGAAATTGTGTCGGATAGAGGCACACATTTTGTCAATGAGGTAATCCAAGAACTCTTGTCTGGCTTCATGGTCATTCATAGAAAAAGCACACCCTACTACCCCCAAGGGAATGGATTAGCAGAATCCACAAACAAAATCATATGCAATATCCTCACCAAGGTAGTAGAACCGCAGCGTTCTGATTGGGCAGAGAAACTGAATGCAGCCTTATGGGCATACAGAACCACATTCAAGGTCAGTACAGGGAACACACCTTTTCAATTGGTGTATGGCCTTGAAGCCGTGGTCCCACTTGAATTTATAATACCAAGTCTGCGCATCGCAATACAGGAACGCATGGGTGATCATGAGTCCTTGAAAGAAAGGCTCTGTCAGTTTGAAAAGCATGCAGAGACAAGACTAGTCGCTTATCATGCCATGACAACAGAAAAACGTCGAAGAAAGGCATGGTTTGACAGGAATCTGAAAGCTAAAGACATCAAGGAAGGCGACTTAGTCCTGTTATACAATGCCAAAGTACACAAGGGCAAACTGAAGTATCTGGGTCAAGGACCCTACCGAGTACGAAAGATGAATCCCATTGGAGCTGTGCTACTTGAAACACTCGATGGAGTACAATTCAACACAACAATAAACGGGAGCCGACTGAAGCGCTACTACATCAACACGCGAGCCATCCCCGACAAAAACGAAGATTTGGGAAACCAAGTCTTCCTTAATTAGGATTAGATTGTATCACAAGCACTCACTCGCATATGCACGTTTTTGCACATATAGTTTGCACTAACACTCACTGCATACGCACGTTTTTTTTGCACATTAGGGATGTTTGAGTCTTAGTTTCCCTATCAAATCCCACAAATAAGCATATAGTTAGACACATCACATGCACTCACATGATTTTGCATAGGCACATAATAGATTGCATAAAAAATAGTATCACACACTTTCATTCCATACTCTCAAAGCATGCAATGAATTCACACGCACTACACAAAGCTATGCCAAAACTCAAGATGAATTGGCAACAGAGTCTGCAGCCTCCGCAACGAGACCCCCGCCAAAAATCACAGCCGTCTCCTATATGCAAAAATATCAAACTTGCATACTAATTATCTACAAGCTCAATGCTACGGGTGCAATCGCATCCAACATGTATGCAAGATAACAAGAAATGACAGCCTCAACAACGAGACCCCCGCCAAATCTCTTCCCAAGAAGATTCGATGGCAGCGTCCGCAACCTCAGCAACGAGATCCCCTCTGGCAATCATAGTCATCTACCCCTCCTTAAGAGGAAATAAGTTTCTTGACTATTGACTACAAATTGTGTGGTGCAAAAGCATTATAGCAGGAACGACTCGCATACCACAAGCTAAATAACCACTGAATTATGCACATGGCATCCCAACTCTGAAATCAAAATAAGCCATAACCCGAGGACGGGTAATAAAATGGATCCGGGAGTATGTTGACTCTGTGCCAACATGAACTTATGAAGAAAGAGAAGGTGATACAACTTTGTGATACAACTTTGTGTTACAACTTTGTGTTACAACTTCTAGACACAACTTTATGTTACGACTTTGTGTAACAACTTTGTGTTACGAGTTTGTCTACATGAAGAGAGAGAATGTGTTACGACTTTGTGATACAACTTTGTGACACAACTTTGTGTTACAACTTTGTGTTACATCTTCTACATGAAGAGAGAGAATGTGTTACGACTTTGTGACACAACTTTGTGTTATGACTTTGTGACACAACTTTGTGTTACGACTTTGTGATACAACTTTGTGTTACATGCAGAGAGAGAAGCTCTCCAACTTGTATAAATACCCCATAATGGAATGAAGCCCACACTCTTGGGGCATTGTGTTGAGTCTACATTGGTATTCCAAGCATTTGTCTCAAGTGTCCATGCTTCCTTGCACTGCACGTCCAAAAGCATGTCCTAACCTTGCAACCCATCTCCCCTCTCCTCCAACCCTGCAACCCATCCTCTCCCTCTCCTCCTCCCTTCTCCCTCCTCCTCCTCCTCCTCCTCCTCCCTCCTCCTCCCTCCTCCTCCTCCTTCCTCCTCCTCCTCCTCCTCTCTCCTCCCTCTCCCACCTCCTCTTCCCTCCTCCTCCTTCCTCCTCTCTCTCTTACTTCACCCATGCTCTTACACCTTCTTCCTCTCCCACTCCTATGCTTTCCTAAACCCTTAAACTCAATGATCTACGAGAGAGACGAGTTCTCCACCATGTACTATACTCTGAACCTTGGATCCTCCTCCTAACCCTGAACTCTTTCTAAACCCTGGAACCTCCTTCTGAACCCTTGAACTCTTCCTAAACCCTGGAACCTCCTTCTGAACCCTTAAACTCCTCCTAAACCCTACAACCCCCAATGAAGGCGAAAGCCTTCATTACCCCAACAACAATGGTTTACGTGCCTTTTACACATGCTTGCATTATGTTTACTCACCACACTTAAGCCTACGTCTCTCACCGGAACACGACTCGAGGTCCTAAGCTACATATATACTACAACGACAATCCCAATATATCTGTAGGTGACAAAAAGCCTCGGAACCCTGCAACATAGAATACCCAGCTCTTCCTACGGAAGCAGTAGGAAAGAGCCAACAGCCATTATTATGTGACGTTTATTGATGACTACACTAGGAAGTTGTGGATTTATTTTATGAAGCACAAAAGAAGTGTTCAGCCATTTCAAGGCTTTTAAGGCCATGGTTGAAAAAGAGAAAGGTGTGCATATTAAAGTGCTAAGATCTGATGGAGGGGGAGAGTACTTTTCAGAAGAATTTTGTGAATATCTGAAAGAACAGGGAATTCAAAGAAAGTACTCATGCAGGTCTACCCCTCAGCAGAATGGGGTTGCAGAAAGGAAGAACAGGCATATTGCAGAAGTAGGACGGGCGATCCTAAATGAGAAAAACATGCCTGATTATTTTTGGGCTGAAGCAGTAGCAACTGCTGTTTATATTATGAACAGAACCCCCACTGCAGCTGTCCATGGCATGACGCCTGAAGAAATGTATACAGGCCAAAAACCAGATATTTCTCACTTGAAGGTATTTGGTTGCATAGCTTATGTTCATGTTCCTGATGAGAAGAGAACAAAGCTGGATCCAAAGGCAGAAAAATGCATCTTTATTGGATATGCTCAGCACAAGAAAGGGTATCGCTGTTATAACCCTTCCACCCGCAAGTTTTTGTTTTTGATGAAATGAGCAGCTGGTATGCACCAACTGTTATGGTAGGAGATGCAGATGCAGGAAATGGGAATGCTGCAATAAATGCAGAGCAGCAATCTCAAGCCTTGAGTGGACCCAGAGAGTCCTCTACTAGTGGATCTAATGCATGGACAGGGAGATTGAGATCTAGTGAATCGTCACATGGCAGTCCTGATAGTGTTGTGCAGGCATCACATAAGGGAAAAGAAAAAGTGGACCATGCTCCAGTGTTTGATGTGTCTGCTGGTAGCTCTCATGTTGATGGAGAGTCAAGTGGCTCTGAAATGAGCCTTGATGAGGAACTTGGGATTCCTTCTGTTGTTACACCTGGTGCAAGGAAAAGCAGGCATGATTTAAAGACTCCTGCAACTGATCCAGTTGTACGGAGGTCCACTCGTATTAAGTATCCAGTTGATAGGCTGAGATATGATGGGTATATAGCACATCACTATGCTTATATGGTCAAGGTTCTAGAGGAGCCAGAGCCCACATGTTTTGAGGATGCAGCAGGGCATAAAAATTGGGAAGCAGCTATGGATGAAGAGATGGCTGCCTTGGATGCAAACCACACTTGGGATTTGATGCCTTTGCCTCATGATAAGAAAGCTATTGGCTGCAAGTGGGTTTACAAAGTAAAGCACAATGCTGATGGGTCTATTAGCAGGTACAAGGCAAGATTGGTTGCCAAAGGTTTTGCACAGACATATGGAATTGACTATGAGGAAACTTTCAGCCCAGTTGCGAGGATGGCAACCGTGAGAGCAGTAATTGCTATGGCTGCTGCAAAGGGATGGTCTTTACATCAGATGGATGTGAAAAATGCCTTCTTGCATGGTGATTTGCAGGAAGAGGTTTATATGATGCAGCCGGAAGGATATGAGGATAATTCACATCCCGATTTTGTATGCAGGTTGCGCAAAGCCTTGTATGGCTTAAAACAGGCGCCGAGGGCATGGTCAGACAAGATAGGGCAATATCTTGTCACTATTGGATTTCAGATTTCCAATTCAGATTTTTCACTTTATGTGAAAAGGACAAACAGAGGGATTGTGCTTGTAGTCATCTATGTTGATGACTTGATTATTACAGGTGATAGTGATGCAGACATTAATGAAGTGAAGCTGTTGTTGAAGCAAAAATTTGAGATGAAGGATTTGGGAGAGCTGCGTTACTTCTTGGGCATTGAGGTTATTAGATCCCCGAGTGGGATATGGCTGTTGCAAAGGCAATACGGTTTGGACATGCTATCCAAATATGGGATGACAGGCTGTAAGCCTATCTCTGTTCCATTGGAGCAGAATGTGAAGCTCAATGCAGAGACAGGTGAGCTTCTTGAAGATATTACTATGTACAGGCGCATAGTAGGTAGCTTGATTTACATGACTATAACCAGACCAGATTTGAGCTATGCTGTGGGGCTGGTGAGTCAGTTTATGCAGGCACCGAGGAAGCCACATTTGGATGCGGCTAGACGCATACTGCGGTATGTGAAGTCCACATTGCATTATGGACTGTTTTATGAAGCTGGGTGTGCATTACAGGTACATGGATACACAGATGCTGACTGGGCTGGTAGTGTCTCAGACAGGAGATCTACTAGTGGTTTTATGTTTTCCCTTGGGAGTGGTGCCATCAGTTGGAGCAGCAAGAAGCAGCCAACAGTTGCCTTGTCGAGCACAGAGGCTGAGTACAGGGGTGCAGCAATGGCTGCATGTGAGGTAGCTTGGTTACGGAAGCTACTTGCAGATATGGGACAGTCAGTTCATGCAGCAGTTGTCATTCATTGTGACAACATTAGCAGCATCATGCTTGCTAATAACCCAGTTTATCATGCTAGAACGAAGCACATTGAGGTGCATTATCACTTTGTGAGAGAGAAGGTTCTAGCTGGTGAGATTGATCTTGTCTATGTCAGCACTGAGGAGCAGGTGGCTGATATTTTTACGAAGGCATTGGGTAGCGAGAAGCTTCGCAGATTTAGGAGCTTGCTTGGTGTACATGAGATGGATTTGAGCTTGAGGGGGAGTGTTGAGATATCAAGCTCTACCCCCGATATATCTCCTGGATGACTATCATTTATGTCACCGCCCATGTTAGTTGTACTCGTGGTGTAGTTAGACTACCACGTATGTTTTTGGTTTGGGTTCACATATGAACCACGTATTCTAGGTTTTGACATATAGGGTATTTCCCTCTTCTATTGTATTGTTGTTGTGTGCAAAAGTGAAGAAAGGCTTCACCCTCCAACCTTGTTTCCTCTCTCTTTTGTGTGTTGTCAAGAAAGCTGAACTTGAGTCTCCTATCTCTCTCCCTCATTCTTTATAGGGGGGAGGGGGGGTGGAAATGGAGGGGGGGAGGGGGGGTGGTGGAAATGGGAGGGGGGGTGGTGATGGGAGGGGGGGAAAAAAGAGGGAAGAAAAAAACTTGACGGATGGAAATCCAAAGGAAGGAAGAGGTGGTCACATGAACGCTCTCCAAGTCTTTCTCGATGTAATGGGATTGTTGAAGAACAATGGACGGTGGGTGGATGGCTAGGTTATTGCTGTGAGATGGGCTCGAAGTCACTTCCAATGTGAGGATGGGAGTAAGGTGCTGGTCGATGGAGAGGGAGGAGTGTCTTGTGTAGGGCTCAGAATGAAGAAGAGGATGGAGGCAAAATGTGAAAGATGAAGAATGAGGGGGTGAAGTGGGTTTTTAAAGGAAATGAGTTTAGGTTTAGGGTTAAACCCTAAACTCTTCCCGAGCCGTAACTTGTTATGGATAGCTTGACTTGCTCTTCTGCAAAAAGGTGAGATGATCGAAATTGCAAGCTCTACACATCCATGTCCACTACCTAGCCTGATTGTTTTTCAAATGGCCTCTTTTTAAGAGATAAAGAAAATTTCTTAAGGTAGTATCCCAAGGTTGATGCTTGGGATAATATGTTTGGCTAGAAAAAAAAACTTTACTCTCCTTGCCCTTGAATGTTATGTTTGTGAAAGTTTGAAGTAGTTTGTTTTTTTTTTACACATACGTGTATATGTTTTCTCATTACTTGAGACACTAGTCTCCCTGATAGTGATGCCAAATGCTGGCTCTTTCCTATTGCTTTCGTAGGAAGAGCAGGGTTCTCTCAGTATGTAGGGTTCCGAGGATTTTTGTCACCTATAGATATATTGGGGTTGTCAGTTGTAGTATATGTGTAGCTTAGGACCTCGAGTCGTGTTTCGGTGAGAGACATAGGCTTAAGTGTGGTAAGCAAACAAAGTGCATGCATGTGTAAAAGGAATGTGTATCATCATGATTGAGATAATGAAGGCTTTTGCCTTCATTGGGCATTGTAGGGTTTATGAAGAGTTTAAGGGTTAGAAGGAGGTTCCAAGGTTCAAAAGGAGTTCCAGGGTTAGAAGGAGTTCCAAGTTTTAGAAGGAGGTTTCAGGAGTAGAAGGAGTTCCAAGGTTTAGAAGGAGGTTTCAGGGGTAGAAGGAGTTCTAAGGTTTAGAAGGAGGTTCCAGGGTTAGAAGGAGTTCCAAGGTTTAGAAGGAGTTCCAGGGTTAGAAGGATTTCCAAGGTTTAGAAGGAGATTCCAGGTTTAGAAGGAGTTCCAAGGTTTAGAAGGAGTTCTAGGGTTAGAAGGAGGATCCAAGTTCAGGGTAGAGTACATGGTGGAGAACTCGTCTCCCTCATAGATCATGGAGTTTAAGGGTTGAGGAACAAAGGGTTTAGGGGGAGCATAGGAGTGGGAGAGGAAGAAGGTGTAAGAGCATGGGGGAAAGAAGAGAGAGGAGGGAGGAGGAGGAGGAGGAGGAGGAGAGAGGAGGAGGAGGAGGAAGGAGGAGGAGGAGAAAGAGGGAGGAGGAGAAGGGAGAGGAGGAGGGAGGAGGAGAGGGAGAGGATGGGTTGCAAGGTTGGAGGAGAGGGGAGGAGGAGAGGGAGAGGATGGGTTGCAAGGTTGGAGGAGAGGGGAGGAGGAGTTGCAAGGTTAGGACATGCTTTTGGACATGGAGTGCAAGGAAGCATGGACACTTGAGACAATTGCTTGGAATACCAAAGTAGAACTCAACACAATGCCCCAAAGAGTCTGGGCTTCATTCCATTATGGGGTATTTATACAAGTTGGAGAGCTTCTCTCTCTGCATGTAGAAGTCGTATGTAGAAGTTGTAACACATTCTCTTTCTACATGTAGAACTCGCATGTAGAAGTTGTAACACATTCTCTTTCTACATGTAGGACTCGCATATAGATGTTGTAACACATTCTCTTTCTACATGTAGAACTCGCATACAAAAGTTGCATGTAGAAGTCTGACAAAATATGAAGAGGGGAGAGGAGAAGAGTGGAGATGAGGAGAGAGGGCATAGCTAGAGAGCACACGACAAATGACTAACTGTGACTAACTGTACACTAGATTTAGTTGAAAAAATAGAATATATAAAAACCCTTTTAGGGTTAGGGTTAGGGGATCTAACCCTTTCCTTTATAGCAGTCTATAAGGTTAGTGCTATGCACATATGATCACGTGATGGTGCTATGCACACATGATCACATGATGTTGAGCGTGAACTCTCAACACCTTCCCTCAAGATCAACATCATGAAGTAGGCCTTCCCTCAAGATGATGATTTTGGGGAATCGAAGAAGGACTGAGCATTACATTCCATCACACCCCTTTAATGGGAATGTCCTTCCTCTGCATCAAACCAAGAGCTAGTTGGTGTTTCTCGAATAGCTCTTTACCGAGTGGTTTGGTAAAGATGTCTGCAACATTTTCTTTGCTATCACAATGCTGCAGTGTGATGTCACCAAGTAACACTCTTTCTCTGATGAAGTGCTCTCTGACATCAATGTGCTTTGTTCTGGAGTGATATACTGGATTTTTGGCTAATGCTTGAGCCGATTGATTATCACAGTATATTGTTGCTGGCTTTGACTCATCAAAGTAATCTGTTTCTGACAATAGTCTTCTGAGCCATATAGCCTCACATGCACCTGTAGTGAGTGCTCTATATTCTGCTTCAGTCGAAGACAAAGAAACAGTTGGCTGTTTGTTTGACAACCATGATATAGCACCTTGACCAAGGAAAAATGCATATCCCTGTGTCGATCTCCTGGTCTCATGATCTCCAGCATAGTCACTATCACAGTATCCATGCAACCGTGGATGACTTCCTCTGTATTCTATCCCAAATTGTCTTGTACCTCTGATGTATCTCAAGACTCTTTTGGCTGCATTCCAGTGAGACTGTTTTGGATTTGCCATAAACTGTGCTAGTGAGCTTACTGCATAACAAATATCTGGCCGTGTGATTGTCAGATATATAAGAGATCCAATGAGTTGCCTGTAGTATCTGTCATTGATTGTAGGCTTTTCTGAATCTTTAGTAAGTTTCAAACTCTGTTCCATGGGAGTGGCTGCAATCTTGCAATCTGCCATATGAAACTTCTTCAGGAGACTGTCAACATACTTGAGCTGACTCATGAATGTGCTATCTGAATCTCTCTAGAACTCAATTCCAAGACAATAGTGCATAAGTCCAAGATCTTTCATGTCGAACTCTGCAAATAATTCTTGTTTTAGTTTTCTGATGAAGCTATCCTTGCTTCCTGTCACAATCAGATCATCTACATACAAAAGTGCAATAGTAATGTCTTCCCCTTGAACTTTGTAGTAGAGAGTATGATCTGCATTGGATTTTATGTATCCCAGATCAGCAAAATACTTGTCAATTCTGATGTACCAACTTCTGGGTGCTTGCTTTAAGCCATAGAGACTTTTATTGAGATGGCAAACCTTATTTTCCTTTCTTGGTTAAACATAACCTGCGGGTTGTTGCATGTAGACTTCCTCGTCTAGATAACCATTGAGAAATGCATTCCTCACATCGAGTTGATACACATTCCATTTGTTGAGTGTTGCTAGTGATATCAAGAACCGTAAGGAATCCATCTTTGCTACTGGAGCATAAGTCTCATCATAATCTTGACCATATTGTTGTGCAAATCCTTTTGCAACTAATCTGGCTTTGTATCTTTGAATACTGCCATCTGGATTGTACTTCACTTTGTATACCCATTTGTTTGCTATGGCCCTCTTTCCTGGTGGAAGGTCGCATAATTCCCAAGTGTTATTCTTATACAAAGCATCCATTTCTTCATTCATAGCAGTTTGCCATTCTGGCTTGTCTACTATGTCTTTGAAGTACACTGGCTCTTCTGTAGCCATGATGGTCGTCATAAGAGCATAGTTGGTGGTTTCCACTTGAATTGCTTTGCCTTTTTGAGCATATGTTAATCTGGCTGGTGGTCTGCATTCCCTAGTAGACCGTCTGAGCTGCTGTGGTGCTGCTTGGGGTGTTGCTGGCAATTATTGCTCTTCTTCATCAACCTGTTCTGTAGATGACTGTGAAGTCGATGCTTCTATCTCCTATGTAGGTGAGGTTTTCCATTCTGATTCCTCATCAAAGATTACATCTCTGGAGATAATGACTTTGCGATTGATGGGATCATACAATTTGTATGCTTTGCTTTCTTCACTGTAGCCAACCATGATGCATTTGTGTGACTTCGCATCCAATTTTCTGCGATGATCATCATGTATGTGGGCATATGCTATGCAACCAAATATGCGGAGATGCCCAATGCATGGCTTGTGTCCAGTGAATGCTTCATAAGGAGTCATACCTTGTATCGGTTTGGTAGGAAGCCAATTAAGCAAGTAGTTTGCAGTGGCTATTGCTTCTGCCCAATACTAATTCGGAAGATGCTTTTCACTAAGCATTGCTCTAGCTTTGTCTGCTAAAGTTCCATTCTTCCTTTCAGCTATTGCATTCTACTGAGGAGTATCTGCACATGTGAATTGTCTTCGAATGCCTTGATTTTTGCAAAAGTTCATGAATGCTGAAGACATGTATTCACCTCCTCTGTCTGATCTCATGACCTTGATCTTTCTGCCTGTCTGGTTTTCTACCATGGCTTTGAATTCTTGAAATCTGGAAAACACTTCAGATTTCTCTTTCAGAAAGTAGACCCAACAATATCTGCTATAGTCATTGATGAAGGTCAAGTAGTAAAGTGAACCATTGATGCTGCGAGTCTAGGCATAACCCCATACATCTGTATATATCAAATCAAGAATACCTTGTGCACGAGAGGTACTTCTAACAAAGTTGGTTCGCTTTTGTTTGCCGAAGCAGCATGCTTCACAAACTTTTCCAAGAAACTGTAGCTTCGGAATCCCAATTGCCATATTCTGATTCCTTAGATCTAACAAGTACTTGAAATTGACATGACCATATCTCTTGTGTCATTTTGCAAATAGTGGCATCTGTTGCATTTGAGCTGACATGGCATGCTTATTTGGTACTGTAGCTAGCATTCTGTATAAGCGTCCTTCCTTGACACCTTTTGCTACTAGCTGACATCTTTTGGATTTGTCTCTGATAGTGCATTCATCACCATCGAAGATGACTTTGTAATTGTGTTCTGTCATTTGACCTACTGACAAAAGGTTCTTGCTGAGCTTCGGAACATAGAGCACATCTTTGACTAATCCTTTTGTACTAGTGAAATTGTACATAGGGATAACACATGTCCCTTGAACTGGATTCGGTGTATTGTCTGTTGTGTAGATGACATTTTTATGTCCTTCTAATAGCTTCATTTCTGTGAACCATTCCTGATGATTTGTCATATGAGATGATGCACCGCTGTCGATGTACCAAGGATCCTGTTCCACTTGGTTGACTTGATAATTGAAATCCTCTTTGGGATTGAAATCAGTGTCTAGGTGCATTGTATCAGTCTGATGCAATTCCTCGCTTGCAAGAAACATATTTCCATGTTCATTTGCAAAATGACTGTGAGTAGAATGTCCACGATGATTTCCTCTTCCTCGGGAATTCCCTCGCTGCTGGATTGACCACCTTGGTCGTACTGCTTCTTGCGGCAATCTCTTTCATAGTGTCCAAACTTGCGACAGTAGTTGCATTGAATGTTTGACACATTGGTGGATGCATTCCCTCGTTCTTGAAATCTTCCTCGGTTGGAATGATTTCCTCTTTGCTGATTCTGATTTTGCTGAGGATGATGCTGATGCTGACTTTAATTTTGTTGATGATGACCACTTTTTTGGTATGATCTACCTCTGTTTCTACCTTTGCCTCTGCTTCTGTCTAAAGCTGTGAATGCCTGATCATTAGAATGACCTTTACGTGCTTGGATAACCTGAGAGTCCTGAGTTCTTCACCAAGTAGGACTGACTGAAGTTCTTCTAGTGTCAGAATTTGCCGTTGGATGGCAATACTTTGGACTAGATTCTCGTATCCCTCTCCTAGTCCATTCAGGATTACTTGAACCATTTCTGCATGGTTCATAGTCTCTCCTGCTACTGCAAGTTGATTGTTGTAGTCTTTTATGCGGAGTACATAAGCATGACCGATTTCACTGCTGTTGCAGAAACTCTGGTTGATCTGGTTTCTCAGGGTGAGAATTTTGGATGTGTTCTTGGACTTGTAGAGAGCTGCGAACATATCCCATGCTTCTTTTGATGTCTTGATTGTGTTGAGTTGTCTTAGCATGACATCTTGCACATTCTGCTTGATCAGGTGATAGGCATACTTGTCTTTCTTATCCCATTCTGCTTGAGCTCGGGCAATGGCAGGATCTGCTACTGGTGCGGAAACTGTTTGTGTAGATATAGATCTTGATGTAGATCCCATTGTTGGTGCTGTGACATCAGATGGAGTAGAGCTACTGGTGGCTGGATCGGCCAATGGTCTAGGTGTAGACCCATCGACATACTCCCATTTGTCCTGAAGCACAAGAATGGTCTCCATTCAGTATTTCCATGTACCGTAATTAGAGTTGTCTAACTTACCAGATGCCTCCAGATTGAGGTTGCTAGTCGACATGGTGCAAGAAATGTACTAAAAAAAGTGTCGTGAAGATCTCTGTATGAATCAACTGCAAATACACTGAATATGCCAAGTGAAATCTCTGTACCGTTGGTGAAGATAGAATTGCAGTATATAAAATCTGATCTGTATTACAAGGCTTGTGGCAATGATGCTGGGAATAGCCAAGAGGCTTTACAAGGCTGAAATGGTGTGCACGATGTCGTGAAATAGTCAAATAGGCTTTATAATGGTGGCATGTGTGTGTGAAATCAAATGCTATCTACCCACTGAATCAATCTGCAATGCCTCTGAACTCTGAAGTCTGCTCACTGAACTGATGAACGTAAGGTTTCAAGTAATATAATGATGTGAAACCATATGTGAGCGTATGGACTGACTCCGAGTAGGTACTAGTCGAGAATTTCGGGCATGGCTTAGATTGGCAACTTGGGGAAATTCAAAGCGTCCCCTCTATGGTGCTGGCTCTTTCCTACTGCTTTCGTAGGAAGAGCTGGGTATTCTATGTTGCAGGGTTCCGAGGCTTTTTGTCACCTATAGATATATTGGGATTGTCGTTGTAGTATATGTGTAGCTTAGGACCTCGAGTCGTGTTCCGGTGAGAGACGTAGGCTTAAATGTGGTAAGCAAACAAAGTGCAAGCATGTGTAAAAAGGCACATAAACCATCGTTGTTGGGGTAATGAAGGCTTTCGCCTTCATTGGGGGTTGTAGGGTTTAGGAGGAGTTAAAGGGTTCAGAAGGAGGTTCCAGGGTTTAGAAAGAGTTCAAGGGTTTAGGAGAAGTTCCAAGGTTCAGAAGGAGGTTCCAGGGTTCAAAAGAGTTCCAGGGTTTAGAAAGAGTTCCAGGGTTTAGAAGGAGGTTCCAAGGTTTAGAAGGAGTCCAGGGTTAGAAGGAGGATTCAAGGTTCAGAGTAGAATACATGGTGGAGAACTTATCTCCCTCGTAGATCATGGAGTTTAAGGGTTTAGGAAAGCATAGGAGTGGGAGAGGAAGAAGGTATAAGAGCATGGGTGAAAGAAGAGAGAGGAGGAAGGAGGAGGAGGGAAGAGGAGGAGGGAGGGGGAGGAGAGGAGAGAGTAGGAGGAGGAGGGAGGAGGAGGAGGAGGAGGAGGAGGGAGGAGGAGGAGAAGGAGGAAGGAGGAGGAGGGAGGAGGAGAGGGAGAGGGTGGGTTGCAGGGTTGGAGGAGAGGGGAGAAGGGTTGCAAGGTTAGGACATGCTTTTGGACGTGCAGTGCAAGGAAGCATGGACACTTGAGACAAATGCTTGGAATACCAAAGTAGACTCAACACAATGCCCCAAAGAGTGTGGGCTTCATTCCATTATGGGGTATTTATACAAGTTGGAGAGCTTCTCTCTCTGCATGTAACACAAAGTCGTATCACAAAGTTGTAACACAAAGTTGTATCACAAAGTTGTAACACAAAGTTGTGTCACAAAGTCGTAACACATTCTCTCTCTTCATGTAGAAGTTGTAACACAAAGTTGTAACACAAAGTTGTTACACAAAGTTGTTAAACAAAGTTGTAACACAAAGTTGTAACACAAAGTTGTGTCACAAAGTCGTAACACATTCTCTCTCTTCATGTAGACAAACTCGTAACACAAAGTTGTTACACAAAGTCGTAACACAAAGTTGTGTCTCAAAGTTGTAACACAAAGTTGTATCACAAAGTTGTATCACAAAGTTGTTACACCTTCTCTTTCTTCATAAGTTCATGTTGGCACAGAGTCAACATACTCCCGGATCCATTTTATTACCCGTCCTCGGGTTATGGCTTATTGCGATCACATACCTGGGTTGCCATGTTTTTAGTCCAGTGGCTGTGGAACTTGTGTCGTGCCAGTCGATCCTGCTGTAGAGCCTTAGCACCAATACAATTTTTGCACAGTTTCCAGGTAGCCCGTATCTACCATTTGCTCGAACAGTGGCATGCCTCCAAGAAGATCACTCTTTGATAGAGTCGGCTTGTAATCTGAGCATCAATCCGTTCATTGGGATTAAAGCTGAGTGGAGGCAAATGGGAATCAAGGTAACATGGGACCTCCAGAATTAATTCTAATGTTTTGCAGAATATGGCACTTTGGTGAAGGAAGCGATCAATGTTGCCACGCATTGTTTGTTCATGCTACTGAAGTGCTCGGATCATGGTGCCTTGGATATTCCATTCTACACCAGAGTAGGGTTCGATCATTGGCCAATTCATGACTCGATCTTCAGCCAAAGTGTGTATGTTGGCTTCCCATTTTTTACACCGTGGAACTGCATAAAACTTGGGATGGGTTCTGAGACATGGAGGTGCCTGTAAGTACTCCTTTAAGAAGATTACATCAAAGAGCTTGGGACGGCGCCAATCGGGTTGTGGATCCCATTTGCTAATCCAACCTTCACTGATTTGATGCTGACGAAGGTTGGTAGGAAAGTTACCCAGGGTCCATCCATCGCGAGTTTTCATATCAGGATATTTGCTCCAAAATTCCTTGATGGGGTTACTGGGAAGTGGTATCTCATCAAAATCATACCCATCATTGGAACTTGGCATGGGTGTACGAATTGGATTATCCGGATCCTGATATTCAAAATCAAATACTGCATCATTTTCTGCTGATGGGAGCACCAGAAGTGTCGGTGGTGATGACGGGGCCGGGAGAGAATCAGGGGACATGGGGGAGAAATATGGCTGAGTGATAGTGGCGAAAGGGGGAGCGGAGGGGGGGAAGAAATGGGCAAATGGTTTGAGCAGCTTGGTAATCCTCAAGGGTAGGATTAGCAAGGGAGGGGAAAAAGCTAGGTGTGAGGGGCTCGTAAGTTTGTGACTGTTGGGTAAGTTGAAAATGGTGAGAGGCATGAGCAAAGAGACGATGGAGGGAATAGATGTTAGGATGGAGCTCGGGGAAGGTTAAGAGGGTGGTAGCAGCAAGGGGAAGTGAGGTTATGATGTTGGCAGAAAGAGTGGTTAGATATGGGAAGTTGGATGAGAGATAGGCCTTGTCATCTTCCGACACTTCTTTTTGCTGGTGCGATGGGATGATCAGTTGCATGGGTTGGATGTTGGTTATGTGGTGCCGTGCAAATAATAGGGATGGCCTTTGTAGCAATGGCAACAGACCTGCAATAACCCTGAGGGGAGGACTACCCATGAGGCAGACATATGCAATGAAAGCATCCGTCCTGAGTGTTATAAACCCGGCATTTGTAGACAGGCAGAAGATATTCTTCTCATCTTCAGACAAGTCTTGGCAAATTATGCGCAAGGTTTTAATCCCGATTGATCATTTCCAGTTGATTGTTGGATGAGCAGATATGATCCTGAGTTGGAGTTGCTTCCATTGGATAAGCACGCATGCGTTGAGGTGATCTTCCACTTGTAGAGCAGCCACAAGCTCTTCATACACCACGGTTGTGCATTGTAGTGGGGCGTCATTGGTGTTGTCTTCCAATGCCTCATTGTTGTGCACTAGCAATTGGAGTTCAAGCTTGGAGATGGCTATTTTTTGGGAGTGCATCTCATTCATTTTTTCTTTGTACTGATGGTAGATGGTTGTGTATGCCTCCTTAAGCTTTTTCATTTGCAAGGTGACCTTTGCCTGTTGAGGAATGTCTTCAGTGGTATTGGACCATTGGTCCAAGAACTGGGCTTGTGAAGTGCTGGCCTCTTGAACAGTAGCAAGTTGGTCTTTTAAGAGTCGGCATTCCCTTGTAAGCTCATCAATGCTAAAGGCACGTACTGCCAAAGATTGTTTCATGTCTTCAAGCTTGTCTTTGCAATCCTGGAGCTCTTCTTCTTTGTGAATGAGTGCCACTTCCTCTGTTTGTTGCGCATGTGCAGATGTCAGGGAGTTATAGGAGGTCTGTAGGATTGCCATTGCTTCTACTACCGCAGTCAGCTGTGTTTGACTTTGATGGAGGCTGGAGGTCACATCCCTTACGGCCTTCTCTTGAGCTTGGAGAGCTTGGTTCATATGCACTTCTTCTACCTCCTTCTCATCTATCTGTGCCCAAAGTGCCTTGACCTCTATGGCGATTGCCTGGAATTGATCTTCGATTTCTGATTCCGTTCTGATGCCGTCTGCCTTTCCAATTCTCTTGCATATGCTTCCTTAGCCAAGCTAGTGAAGAGTTCTAACATTTGGATCATTTCGCTAGCTTGATGTTGGAGAATGACAGACGGTGATGAGGTCTGGCGATATTGCTGATACAAGTGGTGCCCATGTAGCCATCCCGAGGATTCTGTAGTACTTGGGGGAGGTTGTTCCAATGGCATTTTAGTCCCTTGTGTAGAATAGTCATACTGCTGATCTGGCACTAGCTCTCCTTGGGGCTCATCGACTGGCATGGCGTCGATGGGCGGTTCGAGTGCTGATGTGGTCTCAAGCTCTGGTGCTGATCGTTCCTCAGGTTCAGGTGCCAACCTTGTCTCGAGCTCGGGTTGGTGCTATTGGTCGAGACTTAGTGGTTGCAGTTGTGCACCGAGCTGAAGCATTTCCTGGGGCAATTCCGCAATCCTGCTTTCCAGAATAGGTACTTCTGTTAAGGCATCTGTACTTATCAATGTGATAGCTGGAGCAGTTGATGACGGCTCCCATACTGGTGAGAAGGGTATGTCCAACTCCTCAATTGGCTTTGGAGACTGGGGCAGAGTCATTTCTCTTTCTTGTAGTTCTTTTTTGATGATTATAGCTAATAAGTGCGGAATTTTACATTTCTGGCCTAAAGAACCATCGAGTTTTTTGGTAAAGAAAATGACGAAGTGTTGGACCCAGTCTTGTTTTAGCTTCCTACTCAGCAAAACAAATGTGCAGACTGGAAGGGAGCGTTCCTTGCCGTTCTTTATTCCCAGGATGGTGGATAGAAATTGTGCTGCTTCCTTGAGGCGAGGGTCAAGGATTGTGCGGAGCAAGATGCCATCTCTATGGATCAGGGTACCCTTGGTGAGGAGAGACTGTACTTCGATAAACTTTGCATCAGCAGACCGTTTAGGGTATTGGCCACCTTGTTTTGGCAATGAGAAAGCCCTTTGAATGACCGTACTGTCGAGGATAATGTTCAGTGGGCTCTGCTGTACAGTGATTGTACCGTACTTGCCATCCGTTGCATTGCTGGAGTAGTAAGAGTGGAGAAAGTCCTTGATGTAGGTGGTCATGATAGGACTGTCCTCCAAGGATTTGAGGCTCTCATGCAAATTGCCTAGACCCCGTTGCTCCAAGTAAGATGTTGCTTCCTGGGAAAGAGCATAAGTCGATGTGGGTGGCCAGACAAGTTCCAATGATGGGGCCTTGTTAACGGTTGTGTAGGCTGGCTGTGACTGGGGTGGCATTTGTTCTGCTTGGACATGCGCACTGAATCTTCTTCGGAGCTATCGCTTTGGACCACAAACGCCTGTGGTCTCCGTGGTTGAGAGGATGTAGATGGCTGCGAACTCTAGAGGGGGTCCTGTGGTTGAGGCAGTGGGCTCTTTCTGCACATCCTCTTTAGTGGCGGCATCTTTTTTGAACCTGCATCCATGTACATGTAGTGTACCATTGATCATTAAATTGATTGGCATGCCTGCATGACCTTTCTGTGTGTGTGTGGGAGAGAGATCCTTTTTTTTTTTTTTTTTTGTTATACATCCTTTGAGAGTGTGGAATGAAAGTGTGGGGTACAATTATTCATGCAATCATCTATGTGTCTAAGCGAAAGCGTGTGAGTGCACGTGACCTAGTAGCTAAGTAGGGACTAACTATATGCTTTTTTTGCTTGAATTTTCATAGGGCAGCTAGAACTCATCATCACTTCTGAGCTCTAGGTAAAATCGATTGAGGCTACCTATATGTGCGAAGACGTACATATGCAAGTGAGTGCTCATGATACAATCTAATCCTAACTAAGGAAGACTTGGTTTCCCAAATCTTCATTTTTGTCGGGGATGGCTCGCGTGTTGATGTAGTAGCGCTTCAGTCGGCTCCCGTTTATTGTTGTGTTGAATTGGACTCCATCTAGTGTTTCAAGTAGCATAGCTCCGATGGGATTCATCTTTCATACTCGGTAGGGTCCTTGACCTAGATACTTCAGTTTTCCCTTGTATACTTTGGCATTGTATAACAGGACTAAGTCGCCTTCCTTGACGTCTTTAGCTTTCAGATTCCTGTCAAACCATGCCTTTCTTCGACGTTTTTCTGTTGTCATGGCATGATAAGCGACTAGTCTTGTCTCCATATGCTTTTCCAACTAACAGAGCCTTTCTTTCAAGGACTCGTGATCACCCATGCGTTCCTGTAACTGCGATGCGTAGACTTGGTATTACAAATTCGAGTGGGGCCACGGCTTCAAGGCCATACACCAATTGAAAAGGTGTGTTCCCTGTACTGACCTTGAATGTGGTTCTGTATGCCCATAAGGCTGCATTCAGTTTCTCTGCCCAATCAGAACGCTGCGGTTCTACTACCTTGGTGAGGATATTGCATATGATTTTGTTTGTGGATTCTGCTAGTCCATTCCCTTGGGGGTAGTAGGGTGTGCTTTTTCTATGGATGACCATGAAGCCAGACAAGAGTTCTTGGATTACCTCATTGACAAAATGTGTGCCTCTATCCGACACAATTTCAAGGGGGCATCCGAATCGGGTGATCACATGTTCGTATAAGAATCTTGCTGTGTGCTTTTGGCATCTGCCTTTCTGACTGCTTTAGCTTCAGCCCATTTTGTAAAGTAATCAGTGGCCACAATGATGTAGCATGCCTGTGTTCCTTTTGCTGCTGATGTATGGGACCCACATAGTCAATCCCCCATTTTTCAAATGGTTGTTGTGCAACAACTGTTGTTAGGGGATTGAAGTCTTTGTGTTGTGGTTTAATAGTTCGTTGGCATACATCACAGCCTTTTACATATTCATAGGCATCTACCCACAGTGTTGGCCACTAGTAGCCTGCGAGGAGAACTTTTCTTGCTGTGGCTTCCCCTTGGAAGTGTCCTCCTGCAATGCCTTCATGGACTTCACTCAAGATTGGCAGGATCTCATGAGGCATTACACATCTTCTTAATATCTGGTCCTTGCCCATCTTGTACAGTTGTCCTGCAATGAGTTGATATGGTGCAGCTTTTAGAATCAATTTTCTGGCATCTACTGCTTTCATGTCAGGGGGTGGTCTTCCTGCGATCAAGTACCCAATGATATCTCCACACCATTCTAGAACAGCATCTATTTGAAATAGTGTGGCATCTGGTAAGTCGTCTTCTACTCCAGTGGCTTCTTCTCCTGTCTTGACTCGAGATATGTGATCGGCAATGTAGTGTTGGGCACCTTTGCGGACCACAATTTTGAAGTTGAATTCTTGCAGCAAGAGGAGCCATCTGGTTATTCTTCCGGTGGTACATGGACGGTTCACAAGATAAAGCAATGCTTGATGGTCAGTGTAGAAGACAAAATCATTTGCGAGTAGATAGTGCCAAAATTTCTTTACACTATACACCATTGCTAGGGCTTCTCTTTCTGTGGTTGTATAGTTGATCTCTGTGTCATTGAGTTGTCGACTGGCGAAGTAGACGGGGTAGTCTTTCGTATGTTCATCAGGTTGACAAAGCACACTGCCAATTGCATACTTGGATCCATCAGTATGAACATGAAAATCAATATCCCAATTGGGAGATATAAGGATGGGTGCTGTGATTAGGCGCCACTTTAAAAGCTCAAAGGCTTGGTCGCACTCTTCAGTCCATAAGAACTCCACTAATAGTTTGTAAAGTGGTCTAGCTATCATGGCATACCACAATATAAATCTTCTATAATAGCCGGCATGTCCCATAAAGACCTGTACACCTTTGGAATTTGTAGGAGGAGGCAATTCCATGATGAGTTTGATTTTTGTCCATGTCAGTTGCAATCCCATGTTGAGAGACAATGTGTCCCAAAACAACTCCGTGGGTGACCATGAACTGGCATTTTGTTGGATTTAGGGAGATGCCATACTCCCTGCATTTGATTAGTACTTCTTCCAGACATTTGAAGTGGTCCTGTTTGGTTGAATGGATGCACAAATCATCCAAGAACACCTGTAAAAACTTATTCAAAAATGACTTGAAAGCTGTGAACATGACTCGCTGGAATGTGGCTGGGGCATTACAAAGGCCGAATGGCATGACTCTATATGCAAAAATACCCCATTCTATAGCAAATGCTGTTTTTGATTGGTCGTGAAGAGCAATTTGCACTTGGTTATAGCCACTGAAGCCATCCGAGAAGCTATATATTTCGGATCCTGCCACCTTTTCCAACACTGTTTCTGTTAAGGGTAGGGGGTACTGATCCCTAATTGTGGCGGCATTCACATTTTTCAAGTTTACGCATATTCTGAGCTTCTTGTTGCATTTAGGCACAATGACAATGGGTGAAACCCAATCAGTGTGCTCTATCTCGTAGATGAATCCGGCATCTAGGAGTTTTTCCAGCTCGTCATAAACCATGGTGCCATATTTAGGATTTGTGCGATAAGGTCCACATACCTTAGGGCCAGCACCTTCCCTTATAGGGATCGTGTGAACTACCACTTCTAGTGAAATTCCTTTCATCTCTTTGGATGACCATGCTAGGCAGTCACAGTATTCCATTAGGAGGTCTTTGAGTTTGATTTCATCTTCTTGATGGAGCTGTTTCCCAATGAAAACCAACTTTTCTTCCTCCCCTTCAAGGGCGAGGTTTATTGTGCGTGTTTTTGCTGGTCCCTCATAGATTGGAGTTTCTCCAATGCTATTGGTTTCTTGAACTTCAGATTCTCTGATTGGTCTTGGCATTGCTATTGGTGCACTGCCACTTGTATAATTCTTAAAGTATTCCGGCACTTCTCGAAGATCGGCCTCTGATGGGGTTGAACTAGCCTGGCAGGTGTCATGTGTACTGGGTGGCATAGTTGCATTTAGTAATTTGTTAGGCTCTTCTTTTCTTTCTTTTTCTGAAGTCTCTTGATCGAGCTTCATCCGCACATGTGGCTTATATTTCCGAAACTTCTTACGTTGGGAACTGTGGGGTAACTTTTCCACTGGTAAGGTGTTTCCAAGTAAGGGTTCATGTGCTGCACATACTCCTTCTAGTCCCTCAGGGGACCATTCAAGAGGTGGTGGTTTTGATTTTGTGGGAACTGCCTTTGCAAGGTACAATTCGACAATCCTTGTTTGGACTCGTTCGAATTCATTGAAGTGCTCGGCCTTGGCTTTTCTGCGATTTCCTCCGGCAGCTTTCTTGCAGGATCTTCTGTTGTTATTCAACTGTGGAGGTTCAACTTTTAGGAGCTCAACTTGTTGAGATATCGAGCTCCACTCGCGATATGCCAGGGTGACTGTTGTGCATTTATGTCACCGACCTGTTAGCTGGAGATGCGGTTGGTACACCGCCCACGAATAATAGCTGGATGACAGCTATCCTTATCTACTCTAGTTTGTGGCTCAGTTAGTATGCCACCTTAGTTAGTTGAGTTTGGTTTGAGACCCACATATAGGGTTCTTCTATTTCTTTGTACTTGAGTTCTTTTGGATCACACAACTAAGAAGAGGAAAACTGTTTTCAGCCTCCACCTTTGTGTGTATTCCCCCATTGTGATTGTGAGAAAGCCTCAAGTGAGACTCCTTCCCTCTCTCCCACAATCTTCACATGGTATCAGAGCCTTGTTCGTGGTAAGGAGCTCAAGAAAGCAAGCGAAGTTCGTGGTGTCCGGGTAAGAGGACCAGTGTTGCTTTCCTATTTCGAGTTTGGGAGCAAATCTCTGCAGGTAGCACAGCCAGAAGTGCAAGAGTGCACTGTTTCAGATTGAGATGCCCTTCGCGGTGTGGCGAGAGCACAGTATATGCTGTGGGTGAGGGCGAAGCCATCAATGACTTTATTTTTCTGATTTGAGGCCGCTTCGAGGCCCGTTTTGAAGGCGGAAGTTCTTCGCAGGCACTCAGAAAAAGACCCTATTTTTTGCTGTGCGACCACTGCGCGGCTAGTCGGTGGAAAGGTGCCGCAGAAATTGCATCGTATGCCTGTGTGTAGAAATATTGGGAGTTGCAGATTCATGCCTATTGCCTGCTGATGCAAAATCGTCACTAGGAAGTGACTGTGTGGTGAAATACCACTCTCGTCGGTTTTGCAGATCTGCCCGTGTGAGGCAAAAGCTGTGTTTTTTGCAGTGACAGAATATTTTGCAGTGTTCTGTAATGGCATCTGATTCTCTTTCACAGATTGTCACTGAAAAGCTTGACAAGAACAACTTCCAGGCATGGAAGTTTAGAATGATGAATTTCTTGATGGGAAAAGGCTATTGGGAATTCATTACAGGAAATGAAGAAGAACCTGTTCTTCCTAATGTTCCCAGTCAACAGGAAATGCAGGCATTCAAAGGATGGCATGAGAGAGCCAGCAAAGTTATGTACTGGCTGTCTATCAGTATTTCGGACTCCATGATTGTGCATATTCAGGATGCAAATACGCCAAAGGAGGCATGGGATACTTTGGCAAAAATGTATAGCACAAATATGCAAACCAGGAAAATGCAACTCAAACAGGAGTTGCACAATGTGCAGAGAGAAAATTTGAGCATAAATGACTACCACATGAAAGTGAAGAAAATTGCAGATGCACTTGCTTCCATTGGGTCGCCAGTGGATGATGATGATTTGGTTTCTGTGACCTTGAATGGTCTAGGAAAGGATTATGCACAGTTCCGGACATCCATTGCCGTCCGTGAAAACTTTCCTGATTTTGAGGAGTTGATTGCTCTTCTAATTTCTGAAGAGCAGAGAAATGGGGGTGCATCTTTTTCAGCAGGAACTTCAAAAGAAACTGTCTACTCAAATGCTGGTAGAGGTAGAGGCAAAGGTAGAGGAGGCCGATCTGCAGGCCGTGGTAGAAATCAGAATATGCAGCAAACGCAAGAAAACCAGTCCTATGCAGGAGGACGTGGTAACTCTATAGGCAGGTGGAGCCAAAGAGGCCGTGGTGGATGGCAGAGAAGCCAAAATGTAAACAGCAATGTTGAATGCTACTATTGTGGCAAAATGGGTCATATGGCTAAAGACTGCTACAAAAAGCAGAATGACATTATGAGTGGAAAATTGCAACAAGGCAATTATGCATCCTCTAGTAGACAGGGCGATGACAGAAATGAGCATTTGTTTATGGTGCAGCATATGACAAATTTTGTAACAAGTGTAGAAGAAAGCAATGATGTGTGGTATCTTGACTCGGGTGCGTCAAACCACATGACAGGTCACGCTGAATGGATGCAGGATGCAAGAAAAATGGAAAAACCAGGATTTGTGGAGACTGGTGATGATACTGCACATCCTATTGTGCAGATTGGCAAAATTCCTTTGTCTATGCAGGATGGGAAAAAGAAATACTTGTCTGATGTATTTCATGTCCCGAACATCACGAAGAACCTGGTTTCTGTTGGTCAAATGGTTGAGCAGGGCTTGCAGGTTAGATTTAATCCTCATGGATGCTTTGTTGAGGATATGAAAAATAACAGTCGCTTGATAGCAAAAGGAAAGAAGAAGGGCAGGATGTTTACATTGGATGCAGACATGCCTGAATTGAGTGCAGCAATGTTTGCACATGGGACCGGTGTAGTTGCAGATATTGATATCTGGCACAAACGCATTGGTCATGTTAATATACAGCGACTAAAATCAATGCAAGCCCAAAATATTGTTGCAGGATTGCCTAAATTCAAGGTTGCAGAAATGCACAAGGTTTGTGAAGCCTGTCAATTTGGGAAACAGGCAAGGAAACCTTTTCCTAGGCATGTTCGAGAGAGTAAAAAACCATTGGAATTAATCCACTCTGATGTGTGGACTACAAAAGCTGCATCTATTGGAGGCTGTCACTATTTTGTCACATTTATTGATGACTTCAGCAGAAAACTGTGGGTGTATTTTATGAAAAAGAAAAGTGAAGTGTTTGGGCACTTCAAAGCTTTCAAAGCTATGGTTGAAAAAGAAACAGGCCTGCAAATAAAATGCCTAAGGTCAGATGGAGGGGGAGAGTACCTCTCAAATGAGTTTGCAAGGTTCTTGCAAGAGCATGGTATAAAGCAGCAATATTCATGCAGTCATACCCCACAGCAAAATGGAATTGCAGAAAGAAAAAACAGGCATATTGGAGAGGTATCTCGGGCTATGCTAAATGAAAAAGATCTACCAGATTATTATTGGGCTGAAGCAGTTGCTACAGCAGTCTATATAATGAACAGGACTCCCACTGCAGCAATACATGGCATGACGCCAGAGGAGATGTATACTGGTAGGAAACCAGATATTTCTCATTTGAAGATTTTTGGTTGCATTGCCTATGTCCATGTGCCCGATGAGTTGAGGTCCAAGTTGGATCCAAAAGCTGAGAAGTGCGTCTTTATTGGTTATTCTCTGCAGCAGAAAGGGTATAGATGTTATAACCCTTCTACACGTAAGTTCACAGTGAGCAGAGATGTTGTTTTTGATGAGATGAGCAGCTGGTATAAACCAGTAAATGTGATGATTGATGTAGATGCACAAAATGGTATTGCTGCACAGAATTCACAGCAGCAATCACAAAATATCAGTGGACCTGCAGTGTCCTCTAGCAGTGGTTCACATACTTCACCATGGACAGGTAGATTGAGATCAAGAGAATCTCCTCAAAGCAATGCAGATAGTGGTACGCAGGTATCACGAAAAGGAAAAGAGAAGGTAGATCAGCCCATGTTTGATGTGAATGCAGGTCACTCTTGTGTGGATGGTGAATCCAGTGGCTCAGAACAGAGCATTGATGATGAATTGGGTATTCCTTCAGTTGTTACACCTGGAGTAAGGAAGACCAAGGATGTTTTGAGAGAACCTGGAAGTGAGCCTATTTTGCGCAGGTCTACCAGGGTTAGGTATCCTATGGATAGGCTGAAATATGATGGATTTACAGCCATTCACTATGCCTATATGGTCAAAGTGATACAAGAACCAGAACCCACTTCTTTTGAGCAAGCCATGGGAAATGAAAAATGGGAGAAAGCCATGGATGAAGAAATGGATGCCTTGGATGCTAATGCTACATGGGAATTGGTGCCTTTGCCTAAAGGCAAGAATGCAATTGGCTGTAAGTGGGTTTATAAGATCAAGCACAATGCAGATGGTTCTGTGAATAGATACAAGGCAAGATTAGTTGTCAACATGCACACCAAGCAGGTCTCTGAACTTGCGCAGCTTCTTTGCGCCCAATGCCTTCATGAATATGTCAGCTACCTGATCCTCTGTGCTGACATAAACTAGATTAATAAGACCTAGTAAAACCTTCTCCCGCACATAGTGATAATGCACCTCAATGTGCTTTGTTCTAGCATGATAGACTAGGTTCTTTGCCAAGTGTATACTACTCATGTTGTCACAATAAATGACAATTGGCCCATCTGTAGACTGATGCATATCATAAAATAGCTTATGCAACCAAGATACCTCACATGTAGCCATTGTTGCACCCCTGTACTCAGCCTCTGTGCTCGACAAGGCAACTGTAGGCTGTTTCTTACTGCTCCAAGTGACTGTAGCACTCCCAAAAGAGAACACATATCCACTGGTAGATCGTCTATCAGAAATACTACCAGCCCAATCAGCATCAGTGTATCCATGCAACTGTATCTGAACCCCAGTCTCATAAAATAGTCCATACTGCAATGTGGACTTCACATACCTGAGTATGCATCTAGCCGCATCCAAATGCAGTTTCCTTGGAGCCTGCGTAAACTGACTTATCAACCCAACAGCATAGCTCAAATCTGGCCTAGAAATAAGCTCAGCTTCACATTCTGCTCCAAAGGAACTGAAATAAGCTTACATCTTGTCATCCCATATTTGGACAGCATGTCCAATCCATACTGCCTCTGCAAGAGCTGTATCCTGCTTGGTGATCTAATCACCTCAATGCCCAAGAAATAACGCAGCTCTCCCACATCCTTCATCTCAAACTTCTGCTTCAATAACATTTTCACATGAAGGATATCTTTATCACTATCACCTATGATGATCAAATCATCAACATAAATGACAAGCAGCATAATACCTTTCTCTGTTTTTCTCACATACAGTGAGAAATCTGCCTTGGAAATCTGAAAGCCAATAGTGACAAGATACTGTCCTATCTTGTCAGACCACGCTCTAGGTGCTTGCTTCAAGCCATACAAGGCTTTCTTCAACCTGCAAACAAACTCAGGATGAACAGCATGAGCATAACCTGGTGGCTGCTCCATAAAGACCTCTTCTTGCAAATCACCATGCAAGAAGGCATTCTTTACATCCATCTGATGTAAAGACCATCCCTTTGATGCAGCCATAGCAATGACTGTGCTTACGGTTGCCATCCTTGCAACCAGGCTGAATGTTTCTTCATAATCAATGCCATATGTCTGTGCATACCCCTTGACAACTAATCTTGCCTTGTATCTGTTCACAGAACCATCTGCATTGTGCTTCACCTTATAAACCCATTTACAGCCAATTGCATTCTTGTCTTTAGGCAAAGGCACCAATTCCCATGTAGCATTTGCTTCCAAGGCATCCATTTCTTCATCCATGGCTTTCTCCCATTTTTCTTTTCCCATGGCTTGCTCAAAAGAAGTGGGTTCTGGTTCCTGTATCACTTTGACCATATAGGCATAGTGAATGGCTGTAAATCCATCATATTTCAGCCTATCCATAGGATACCTAACTCTGGTAGACCTGTGCAAAATAGGCTCACTTCCAGGTGCTCTCAAAACATCCCTGGTCTTCCTTACTCCAGGTGTAGCAATAGAAGGAATACCCAACTCATCATCAATGCTTTGTTCTGAGCCATTGGATTCACCATCCACATAAGAGTGACCTGCATTCACATCAAACATGGGCTCATCTACCTTCTCTTTTCCTTTTCGTGATACGTGCATACCACTATCTACATTGCTTTGAGGAGATTCTCCTGATCTCAATCTGCCTGAGATGGCGCTGCCTCCCAACCGTGCGCTTCTGTGAAAGAAGCTTCGATGGCGAGCTGGAAACAGTAGAGGACAGAGGCTGGATGCTAAGGAATCAGGGTTGCTATAGCCAGTGATGAAATGGGCTTCACAGGCTTGCTCCTATATAGCCACTAGTCGTAATCGGTTAGACCCAATTTGGTGACCGACCTAGTCCGCCCAAAACGGTCGACTGGGGGTCGGTCCCGAAATAGGCCACTGACCACACGATAGGCAGCTAAAGCCAAAACACTGCAAATTGTGGTTAGTCGAGCTGTGGGAGCAAAAGTATCCTGATAATCAAAACCATGTACCAGTGCGAATCCTTTTGCCACGAGCCGAGCCTTGTACTTATGCAACGTGCCGTCGGACTTGTACTTGGTCTTGTACACCCACTTGGTGCCGATTACCTTGCGTTTCGGTGGTCAATCCACAAGGTCCCAAGTGTTGTTCTTCATTATGGAGCCATACTCCGACTGCATGGCCTCCATCCACCTATCATCACCCTATGCCTCTTCAAGACACTTGGGTTCATCAGCATGGATCACCTCTGTCATCAATGCATAGTTGACCAAGTGTTCCTGTGCCCTTCTTTGCTCCTCTAATCTCTTGGACTGGCGGTGTTCAGATGGTTCCTCCTCAATGGTTGGAGGTTCTCTACCGTCCAAAAGCTGCTTTACCCACTTCGGGAATGGCCATTGCCATTGTGGTTCTGCAGGCTCTTCTTCATCTTCTTTATCTTGAATCCTCCAAAGCACCATTGGGGGAGTTCGGTCTATTGGTGGTGGTTGTACTGGATGGATATCCTGGTCCTGGTTGTCTACGAAGGAAGCATTCTCCTCCAATTGATGCGGCTGTTCTGAGAAGACCACATCGCGACTTAATATTACCTTCTTGGTAACAGGGTTATAGAGACGGTAACCCTTCACCTCTTCACTGTAGCCCAAGAAAATACACTTCTGGCTCTTTGGTTCCCATTTGGTCGTGTTAGCATCAGGGACATGCACAAAACAGTCACATCCAAAAACTCTAAAATGTGCAGCTAAAGGTTTCTTACCAGAAAAGGCATGCAGTGGAGTCATCCCATTCATAGCCTTCGTGTAGCTACGATTCAGAATGTAAACTGCAGTGTTACATGCTTCAGCCCAGAAAGTCATTGGCAAATCTTTTCCTTTCATCATACTCCTGCCCATTTCACAGATGATGCGCATCTTGCGTTCTGCTACTCCATTTTGCTATGATGTATGTGGCAGGGGTTTTTGCCTCTGGCTGCCGTGACTTTTGCAGTAACTTTCGAATTCAGTTGATGTGAACTCTCCACCTCTGATTGATCTCAACTTCTTCACCTTCTTCCCTGTTTCTTTCTTGACCATTACATGCCATTCCTTGAACTTACTAAAAGCCTCGTCTTTAGTCTTCAGGAAGTATATCCATATCCTTCTACTGTAGTCGTCGATCAACATCATGAAGTAGTAGGAACCACCCAAAGCTTCCATCTCCATCTTTCCATAGAGGTCCGTGTGAACGAGCTGTAGAGGAGCCTTTGCCCTACTGGCCTCTTTAGGAAAGGGCTACCGATGCTACTTGCCCATCATGCAAGCTTCACATACATCGGGTAGATCTGAAATTTCTGGTAGGTCTACAATCATTCCACTTTTATGCATCTCCTTTAAAGAACTAAGGTTTAGATGACCAAACCTCTCATGCCACAGCTTAGTGTTCTTCACATCGGTTCGAGCACTGAAAGTTGAGAGTTCATAGACGTTGTTGCGCCGTGTACCTTTACCAATGACCTTCCCTTGAAGATCCAATATCTGTGCACCATTCTTATCGAATTGAATTCATAATGAATGCCATATGTCTGTGCATACCCCTTGACAACTAATCTTGCCTTGTATCTATTCACAGAACCATCTGCATTGTGCTTCACCTTATAAACCCACTTGCAACCAATTGCATTCTTGTCTTTAGGAAAAGGCACCAATTCCCATGTAGCATTTGCTTCTAAGGCATCCATTTCTTCATCCATGGCTTTCTCCCATTTTTCTTTTCCCATGGCTTGCTCAAAAGAAGTGGGTTCTAGTTCATGTATCACTTTGACCATATAGGCATAGTGAATGGCTGTATATCCATCATATTTCAGCCTATCCACAGGATACCTAGCTCTGGTAGACTTGCACAAAATAGGTTCACTACCAGGTGCTCTCAAAACATCCCTTGTCTTTCTTCCTCCAGGTGTAACAATAGAAGGGATACCCAACTCATCATCAAGGCTATGTTCAGAGCCACTGGATTCACCATCCACATAAGAGTGACCTGCATTCACATCAGCCATGGGCTGATCTAGTTTCTCTTTTCCTTTTCATGATACTTGCATACCACTATATCTGCATTGCTTTGAGGAGATCCTCTTGATCTCAATCTGCCTATCCATGGCGTGTGAAGATAGTGGGAGAGAGGGAAGGAGTCTCACTTGCGGCTTTCTCACATGAACAATTGGGGGAATACACACAAAGGTGGAGGCTGAAAACAGTTTTCCTCTTCTTAGTTGTGAAAGCCAAAAGAACTCTAGTACAAAGAAAATAGAAGAACCCTATATGTGGGTCTCAAACCAAACTCAACTAACTAAGGTGGCATACTAACTGAGCCACAAACTAGAGTAGATAAGGATAGCTGTCATCCAGCTATTATTCGTGGGCGGTGTACCAACCGCATCTCCAGCTAACAAGTCGGTGACATAAATGCACAACAGTCACCCTGGCATATTGCGAGTGGAGCTCGATATCTCAACACTCCCCCTCGAGCTCAATCCCAATTCCTGCACACCAAGCAGGTCTCTGAACTTGCGCAACTTCTCTGTGCCCAATGCTTTCGTGAATATGTCAGCTACTTGATCCTCTGTGCTGACATAAACTAGATCAATAAGACCTAGTAAAACCTTCTCCTGCACATAGTGATAATGCACCTCAATGTGCTTTGTTCTGGCATGAAAGACTGGGTTCTTTGCCAAATGTATACTACTCATGTTGTCACAATAAATGACAACCGGCCCATCTGTAGACTGATGCATATCATATAGTAGCTTATGCAACCAAGCTACCTCACATGCAGCCATTGCTGCACCTCTGTACTCAGCCTCTATGCTCGACAAGGCAACTGTAGGCTGTTTCTTGCTGCTCCAAGTGACTGCAGCACTCCCAAAAGAGAACACATATCCACTGGTAGATTGCCTATCAGAAATACTACCAGCCCAATCAGCATCAGTGTATCCATGCAACTGTATCTGAACCCCAGCCTCAACCCCAGCCTCATAAAATAGTCCATACTGCAATGTGGACTTCACATACTTGAGTATGCGTCTAGCCGCATCCAAATGCGGTTTCCTTGGAGCCTGCGTAAACTGACTTACCAACCCAACAGCATAGCTCAAATCTGGCCTGGAAATAGTCATGTAAATCAAACTTCCTACTATGCGTCTGTACATAGTAGGGTCTTCCAGAAGCTCACCTGCATCTACGCTCAACTTCGCATTCTACTCCAAAGGAACTAAAATAGGCTTATAGCCTATCATCCCATATTTGGACAACATGTCCAGTCCATACTGCCTCTACAAGAGCTGTATCCCACTTGGTGATCTAATCACCTCAATGCCCAAGAAATAATGCAGCTCTCCCAAATCCTTCATCTCAAACTTCTGCCTCAATAGCATTTTCACATGAAGGATATCTTCATCACTATCACCTGTGATGATCAAATCATCAACATAAATGACGAGCAGCATAATCCCTTTCTCTGTTTTTCTCACATAGAGTGAGAAATCTGCCTTGGAAATCTGAAAGCCAATAGTGACAAGATACTGTCCTATCTTGTCAAACCATGCTCTAGGTGCTTGCTTCAAGCCATACAAGGCTTTCTTCAACCTGCAAACAAACTCAGGATGAACAGCATGAGCATAACCTGGTGGCTGCTCCATAAAGACCTCTTCTTGCAAATCACCATGCAAGAAGGCATTCTTTACATCCATCTGATGTAAAGACCATCCCTTTGATGCAGCCATAGCAATGATTGTGCTTACGGTTGCCATCCTTGCAACCAGGCTGAATGTTTCTTCATAATCAATGCCATATGTCTGTGCATACCCCTTGACAACTAATCTTGCCTTGTATCTGTTCACAGAACCATCTGCATTGTGCTTCACCTTATAAACCCATTTACAGCCAATTGCATTCTTGTCTTTAGGCAAAGGCACCAATTCCCATGTAGCATTTGCTTCCAAGGCATCCATTTCTTCATCCATGGCTTTCTCCCATTTTTCTTTTCCCATGGCTTGCTCAAAAGAAGTGGGTTCTGGTTCCTGTATCACTTTGACCATATAGGCATAGTGAATGGCTGTAAATCCATCATATTTCAGCCTATCCATAGGATACCTAACTCTGGTAGACCTGTGCAAAATAGGCTCACTTCCAGGTGCTCTCAAAACATCCCTGGTCTTCCTTACTCCAGGTGTAACAACAGAAGGAATACCCAACTCATCATCAATGCTCTGTTCTAAGCCACTGGATTCACCATCCACACAAGAGTGACCTACATTCACATCAAACATGGGCTGATCTACCTTCTCTTTTCCTTTTCGTGATACCTGCGTACCACTCTCTGCATTGCTTTGAGGGGATTCTCCTGATCTCAATCTACCTGTCCATGGTGAAGTATGTGAACCACTGCTAGAGGAGGACACTCCAAGTCCATTGATATTTTGTGATTGCTACTGTGCATTCTGTGCAGCATTACCAGTTTGTGCATCTACATCAATCATCACATTTACTGGTTTATACCAGCTGCTCATCTCATCAAAAACAACATCTCTGCTCACTGTGAACTTATGTGTAGAAGGGTTATAGCATCTATACCCTTTCTGCTGCAAAGAATAACCAATAAAGATGCACTTCTCAGCTTTTGGATCCAACTTGGACCTCAACTCATCTGGCACATGGACATAGGCAATGCAACCAAAAATCTTCAAATGAGAAATATCTGGTTTCCTACCAGTATACATCTCCTCTGGCGTCATGCCATGTATTGCTGCAGTGGGAGTCCTGTTCATTATATAGACTGCTGTAGCAACTGCTTCAACCCAATAATAATCTAGTAGATCTTTTTCATTTAGCATAGCCCGAGATACCTCTCCAATATGCCTGTTTTTTCTTTCTGCAATTCCATTTTGCTATGGGGTATGATTGCACGAATATTGTTGCTTTATACCATGCTCCTGTAAGAACCTTGCAAACTCATTTGAGAGGTACTCTCCCCCTCCATCTGACCTTAGGCATTTTATTTGCAGGCCTATTTCTTTTTCAACCATACCTTTGAAAGCTTTGAAGTGCCCAAACACTTCACTTTTCTTTTTCATAAAATACACCCACAGTTTTCTGCTGAAGTCATCAATAAATGTGACAAAATAGTGACAGCCTCCAATAGATGCAGCTTTTGTAGTCCACACATCAGAGTGGATTAATTCCAATGGCTTTTTACTCTCTGGAACATGCCTAGGAAAAGGTTTCCTTACCTGTTTTCCAAATTGACAGGCTTCACAAACCTTGTGCATTTCTGCAACCTTGAATTTAGGCAATCCTACAATAATATTTTGGGCTTGCATTGATTTAAGTCGCTGTATATTAACATGACCAATGCGTTTGTGCCAGATATCAATATCTGCAACTACACCGGTCCCATGTGCAAACATTGCTGCACTCAATTCAGGCATGTCCGCATCCAACGTAAACATCCTGCCCTTCTTCTTTCCTTTTGCTATCAAGCGACCATTATTTTTCATATCCTCAACAAAGCATGCATGAGGATTAAATCTGACCTGCAAGCCCTGCTCAACCATCTGACCAACAGAAACCAGGTTCTTGGTGATGTTCAGGACATGAAATACATCAGACAAGTATTTCTTTTTCCCATCCTGCATAGACAAAGGAATTTTGCCAATCTGCACAATAGGATGTGCAGTATCATCACCAGTCTCCACAAATCCTAGTTTTTCCATTTTCCTTGCATCTTGCATCCATTCTGCATGACCTGTCATGTGGTTTGATGCACCTGAGTCAACATACCACACATCATTTCGTTCTTCTGCACTTGTCACAGAATTGGTCATATGCTGCACCATAAATAGATGCTCATTTCTGTCATCACCCTGCCTACTAGAAGATGCATAATTGCCTTGCTGCAATTTTCCAGTCATAATGTCATTCTGCTTTTAATAGCAGTCCTTAGCCATATGACCCATTTTGCCACAATAGTAGCATTCAACATTGTTGTTTGCATTTTGGCCTCTCTGCCATCCACCACGGCCTCTTTGGCTCCCCCTGCCTCTAGAGTTACCACGTCCTCCTGCATAGGACTGGTTTTCTTGCGTTTGCTGCATATTCTGATTTCTACCACGGCCTGCAGATCGGGCCTCCTCTACCTCTGCCTCTACCTCTGCCAGCATTTGAGTAGAAGACAGTTTCTTTTGAAGTTCCTGCTGAAGAAGATGCACCCCCATTTCTCTGCTCTTCAGAAATTAGAAGAGCAATCAACTCCTCAAAATCAGGAAAGTTTTCACGGACGACAATGGATGTCCGAAATTGTGCATAATCCTTTCCTAGACCATTCAAGGTCACAGAAACCAAATCGTCATCATCCACTGGCGACCCAATGGAAGGAAGTGCATCCGCAATTTTCTTCACCTTCATGTGGTAGTCATTGATGCTCATGTTTTGTCTCTGCACATTGTGCAGCTCTTGCTTGAGCTGCATTTTCCTGGCTTGCATATTTGTGCTGTACATTTTTGCCAAAGTATCCCATGCCTCCTTTGGCATACTTGCATCCTGAATATGCACAATCATGGAGTCCGAAATACTGATAGACAGTTAGTACATAACTTTCCTGGCTCTCTCATGCCATCCTTTGAATGCCTGCATTTCTTGTTGACTGGGAACATTAGGAAGAATAGGTTCTTCTTCATTTCCTGTAATGAACTCCCAATAGCCTTTTCCCATCAAGAAATTCGTCATTCTAAACTTCCATGCCTGGAAGTTGTTCTTGTCAAGCTTTTCAGTGACAATCTGTGAAAGAGAATCAGATGCCATTACAGAACACTACAAAATATTCTGTCACAGCAAAAAACACAGCTTTTGCCTCACACAGGTAGAACTGCAAAACTGATGAAAGTGGTATTTCACCACACAGTCACTTCCTAGTGACGATTTTGCATCAACAGGCAACAAGCATGAATATGCAACTCCCAAAATCTCTGCACAAAGGCATACGATGCAATTTCTGCGGCAACTTTTCACCGACCTGCAGAACAATGGTCGTACATCAAAAACAGGGCCTTTTTCTGAGTGCCTGCGGAGAACTTCCGTCTCCAAAACGGGCCCCGAAATGACCTCGAATCAGAAAAATACTGTGCTCTTGCCACACCGCGAAGGGCGTCTCAATCTGAGACAGTGCACTCTTGCACTTCTGGCTGTGCTACCTGCAGAGATTTGCTCCCAAACTCAAAATAGGAAAGCAACACTGGTCCTCTTACCAGGACACCACGAACTTGGCTTGCTTTCTTGAGCTCCTTACCATGAACAAGGCTCTGATACCATGTGAAGATAGTGGGAGAGAGGGAAGGAGTCTCACTTGCGGCTTTCTCACATGAACAATTGGGGGAATACACACAAAGGTGGAGGCTGAAAACAGTTTTCCTCTTCTTAGTTGTGAAAGCCAAAAGAACTCTAGTACAAAGAAAATAGAAGAACCCTATATGTGGGTCTCAAAACAAACTCAACTAAGTAAGGTGGCATACTAACTGAGCCACAAACTAGAGTAGATAAGGATAGCTGTCATCCAGCTATTATTCGTGGGCGGTGTACCAACCGCATCTCCAGCTAACAAGTCGGTGACATAAATGCACAACAGTCACCTTGGCATATCGCGAGTGGAGCTCGATATCTCAACATGGCGAAGTATGTGAACCACTGCTAGAGGACACTATAGGTCCACTAGTATTTTGTGAATGTTGTGGTGAATTCTATGCAGCATTACCATTTTGTGCATCTACATCATCAATCGTATTTGCTGGTTTATACCACCTACTCATCTCATAAAAAACAACATCTCTGCTCACTGTAAACTTACGAGTAGAAGGGTTATAGCATCTATACCCTTTTTGCTACAAAGAATAACCAATAAAGATGCACTTCTCAGCTCTTGGATCCAACTTAGATCTCAACTCATCTGGCACATGAACATAGGCAATGCAACCAAAAACTTTCAAATGAGAAATATCTGGTTTCCTACCAGTATACCTCTCTTCTGGCATCATGCCATGTATTGCTGCAGTGGGAGTCCTGTTCATTATGTAGACTGCTGTAGCAACTGCTTCAGCCGAATAATAATTTGGCAGGTCTTTTTCGTTGAGCATGGCATTAGATAGCTCTCCAATATGCCTGTTTTTCCTTTCTCCAAGTCCATTTTGCTATGGGGTATGATTGCATGAATATTGCTGCTTTATGCCATGCTCTTGCAAGAAACTTGCAAACTCATTTGAGAGGTGTTGAGAGTTCACGCTCAACATCATGTGATCATGTGTGCATAGCACCATCACGTGATCATATGTGCATAGCACTAACCTTATAGAGTGCTATAAAGGAAAGGGTTAGATCCCCTAACCCTAACCCTAAAAGGGTTTGTATATATTCTATTTTTACAACTAATTCTAGTGTACAGTTAGCCATTTTGTGGTGTGCTCTCTAGCTGTGCCCTCTCTCCTCATCTCCACTCTTCTCCTCTCCCCTCTTCATATTTTGTCATGGTATTAGAGCTCCCTTGTCTTCCGCTGAGACATTGCGATTCTTGAGAGAGTGTGAGAGAGATTGTGAGATTGAGAGTTCTCTTGAGTGATTGTGAGATCCTTCCCTTCACTTCCGTTGAGAGAAATTTTCGTCCATTTGAGAGGAATTTCCGTCCATTGAGTGAGAGAGAGCTTTGAGATTTTTCCGTGAGAGAAAGTGAAAGCCCTTGTTTCATCAAGGCACAAGCCCTCTCCGTGAGGCACCTTCCTCGTTTCTCTAGCCCTTAGCGTAGAGCTCTTCTCCACCTTTGATTTGATTTAGAAAGCTCGGGAATCCGACTCCTCGAGTTTGAGATAGAGTTTCTATGAGTGATTGCAAGGTTCAATTCAGCTCGAGATTTCTTGTGTATGCTGAGAGACTAAAGCTTCAACCTTCGAGTTCAGTAGACTCCTCCACAGAGAGTTGCTGCTGCATGAGTAGTCGCCTCCAGTCCAAAGGAGACTTATCTACAAAGGTGGCTTCTTACAGCCAAAGCAGTCCAAGGCGACACATCAACAACAACCACGGAAGCGCCAGCCAACACCTTCATTCCAATTGAGGCGACTACTATAGCCATCTTGCACTACTACAGCCATACATTCGGCCACCTCAAGACTTCGCAAAGCAGTATAGACCACACGGGACTGCAACGACAACGACGAAGAAGAAGAAGCCGAAGTAGCAGCCGCCTCTAGCCTAGCGCTGCACATGCAAGCCCACGGAGCACGCCAGCCTCCACAACCACCAGCCGCTCCCATAGCCTCTGCGCCAATGCCATCTACAGCTTCAACAAAGCTAGCCGCCGCCAAAACAGCCGCAACGAATAGCTAGCACGCCCGCAACGCTCAACAAGCTCCTCCATTGCCACTGTTTACGGTTCCACTACCAACAACGACTGGAAAAACGGGCCGACAGCTCTGTAGCTCCTGCGCCATCTTCGACGATCGGCCGCCATAGCTCGCACCCGGGCGACCTCCGCCAACGACTGGCGGCTCTTGTCCGTCGACCATCGACGGAAATCCGCAGGCGGACGGAATCTTCGTAGATCCTGTCAGAATCTACGAAGATTTCGATCGCTCTCCTAGCGCCACGTGGCAGCGAGGGAGGATATCTTATCCTCAACCTCACCACATTAAGGTGTGGTCAGCCAAGTGACACGTGGCAATCCTATCTGCCACATCATCAGTGCCACGTAAGCAGGCCACATCATCAGGCCACGTCATTAGTGCCACATCATCAGGCCATGTCATCAGTGCCACATCACCTGTGCCACATCATCGATGCCACGTCACCTGTGCCACATCACTAGTGCCACGTCATCAGTGCCACATCACCTATGCGATGTCATTAGTGCCACATCACCTGTGCCACATCATCAGTGCCACATCACCTATGCCATGTCATCAATGCCACGTCAGCATTACCATGTCACCCTGCTGACATCATCTGTGCCACCTCAACACTGCCACCTCAGCAGTCCAATCAGCACTGACCCCTGCAGGCACAGTCCCTTGCCAGGCACACTGTGCACACACTACATGTGCACACTCCTGCCACCTCAGCACAGAGCTTCACTGGCACACCTCTTGCTAAGCATAGTGCCACATCATCACTGCATGTGACTCACAGTGACACATCATCATTGAGCACCATTTGCACTCCTTTTGCCCCTCCACCTAGATCAAGTCATATCTCTTGATCCAGGAAGAATTTGAGGGTGCTCCAAAAAGGAAAGTCGCTCGGTTTTTCGTGCTCTACGTGCTCGTTACATCACGCATACATTTTGGCGCAAGTTACACTCACATTTGAGCCTCGCCGACAAAACCACTTCCTTCACGCACATTTGCCTCTACATCGACGCATCTGACCCAGCACTTAAAAAGAACAAAAAGGAAAAGGAATTATTTGCTGCTCTTTCATCGATCGACGGTTGGTTTAGATCTAGATCAGAGTAGACTAGATCGCCATAGAGGGGACGCTTTGAATTCCCCAAGTTGCCAATCTAAGCCATGCCCGAAATTCCCGACTAGTACCTACTCGGACAGTCCATATGCTCACATCCGATTTCACATCATTACATTACCTGAAACCTTACGTTCATCAGTTCAGTGAGCAGACTTCAGAGTTCAGAGGCATTGCAGATTGATTCAGTGGGCAAATAGCACTTGATTTCACACACACATGCCACCATTGTAAAGCCTATTTGGCTATCTCACGGCATCGTGCACATCATTTTTTCAGCCTTCTAAAGCCTCTTGGCTATTCCCGGCATCATTGCCACAAGCCTTGTAACACAGGTCAGATCTTATTTACTGCAGTTCTATCTTCACCGACGGTACAGAGATTTCACTTGGCATCTTCAGTGTATTTGCAGTTGATTCATACAGAGTTTTCCAGGACACTTTTTGACTACATTGTTTGCACCATGTCGACTAGCAACCTCAATCTGGAGGCATCTGCTAAGTTAGACAACTCCAATTACGGTACATGGAAATACCGAATCGAGACCATTCTTGTGCTTCAGGACAAAGGGGAGTATGTCGATGGATCCATACCTAGACCATTGGCCGATCCAGCCACCAGTAGCTCTACTCCATCTGTTGTCACAGCACTAGCAACGGGATCTACATCGGGATCTACATCTACACAAACAGTTTCCACACCAGTAGCAGCAGATCCTGCCATTGCCCGAGCTCAAGCAGAATGGGATAAGAAAGACAAGTATGCCTATCACCTGATCAAGCAGAATGTGCAAGATGTCATGCTAGGATAGCTCAACACAGTCAAGACATCAAAAGAAGCATGGGATATGTTTGCAGCTCTCTACGAGTCCAAGAACACATCTAGGATTCTCACCCTGAGAAACCAGATCAACCAGAGTTTCCGCAACAGCAGTGAAACTGGTCATGCTTATGTACTCCACATCAAAGACTACAACAATCAACTTGCAGCAGCAGGAGAGACTATGAATCTCGCAGAAATGGTTCAAGTAATCCTGAATGGACTAGGAGAAGGATATGAGAATCTAGTCCAGAGTATTGCCATCACCAACGGCAAATTCCAACACTGGAAGAACTTCAGTCAATTCTACTTGGTGAAGAACTCAGGACTCAGGCCATTCAAGCACGTAAAGGTCATTCTAATGATCAAGCATTCACAGCTTCAGACAGAAGCAGAGGCAAAGGCAGAAACAGAGGTAGATCATATCAGAAAAGTGGTCATCATCAACAAAGTTAAAATCAGCATCAGCATCAGCATCATCCTCAGCAACATCAAAATCAGCAAAGAGGAAATCATTCCAACCGAGGAAGATTCCAAGGACGAGGGAATGCATCCACCAATGTGTCAAACATTCAATGCAACTATTGTCACAAGTTTGGACACTATGAAAGAGATTGCCGCAAGAAGCAGTACGACCAAGGCAATCAATCCAGCAGTAATCGAGGGAATTCCCGAGGAAGAGGAAATCATCGTGGTGGACATTCTAGTCACAGTCATTTTGCAAATGAACATGGCAATATGTTTCTTGCAAGTGAGGAATTGCATCAGACTGATACAATGCACCTAGACACTGATTTCAATCCCAAAGAGGATTTCAGTTATCAAGTCAACCAAGTGGAACAGGATCCTTGGTACATCGACAGCGGTGCATCATCTCATATGACAAATCATCAGGAATGGTTCACAGAAATGAAGCCATTAGAAGGTCAAAAGAATGTCATCTACACAGCAGACAATACACCGAATCCGGTTCAAGGGACAGGTGTTATCCCTATGAACAATTTCACTGGTACAAAAGGATTAGTCAAAGATGTGCTCTATGTTCCGAAGCTCAGCAAGAACCTTTTGTCAGTAGGTCAAATGACGGAACACAACTACAAAGTCATCTTCGATGGTGATGAATGCACTATCAGAGACAAATCCAAAAGCGGTCAGCTAGTAGCAAAAGGTGTCAAGGAAGGACGCTTATATAGGATGCTAGCTACAGTACCAGATAAGCATGCCATGTCAGCTCAAATGCAACAGATGCCACTATCTGCAAAATGGCACAAGAGATTTGGTCATGTCAACTTCAAGTACTTGTTAGATCTCAGGAATCAAAATATGGCAATTGGGATTCCGAAGCTACAGTTTCTTGGAAAGGTTTGTGAAGCATGCTGCTTCGGCAAACAAAAGCGAACCAACTTTTTCAGAAGTACCTCTCGTGCACGAGGTATTCTTGATTTGATTCATACAGATGTATGGGGTTATGCCCAGACCCGCAGCATAAATGGTTCACTTTATTACTTGACCTTCATCGACGACTACAGCAGATATTGTTGGGTCTACTTTCTGAAAGAGAAATCTGAAGTGTTTACCAGATTTCAAGAATTCAAAGCCATGGTAGAAAACCAAACAGGCAGAAAGATCAAGGTCATGAGATCAAACAGAGGAGGTGAATACATGTCTTCAGTGTAAAGAATGAGGGAGAGAGATAGAAGACTCAAGTTCAGCTTTCTTCACAACACACAACAACAATACAATAGAAGGGGGAAATACCCTATATGTCAAAACCTAGAATACGTGGTTCATATGTGAACCCCAAACCAAAAACATACGTGGTAGTCTAACTACACCACGAGTACAACTAACATAGGCGGTGACATAAATGATAGTCATCCAGGAGATGTATCGGGGGTAGAGCTTGATATCTCAACACTCCCCCTCAAGCTCAAATCCATCTCACGTACACCAAGCAAGCTCCTAAATCTGTGAAGCTTCTCGGTACCCAATGCCTTCGTAAAAATATCAGCCACCTGCTCCTCAGTGCTGACATAGACAAGATCAATCTCACCAGCTAGAACCTTCTCTCTCACAAAGTGATAATGCACCTCAATGTGCTTCGTTCTAGCATGATAAACTGGATTATTAGCAAGCATGATGCTGCTAATGTTGTCACAATGAATGACAACTGCTGCATGAATTGACTGTCCCATATCTGCAAGTAGCTTCCGTAACCAAGCTACCTCACATGCAGCCATTGCTGCACCCCTGTACTCAGCCTCTGTGCTCGACAAGGCAACTGTTGGCTGCTTCTTGCTGCTCCAACTGATGGCACCACTCCCAAGGGAAAACATAAAACCACTAGTAGATCTCCTGTCTGAGACACTACCAGCCCAATCAGCATCTGTGTATCCATGTACCTGTAATGCACACCCAGCTTCATAAAACAGTCCATAATGCAATGTGGACTTCACATACCGCAGTATGCGCCTAGCCGCATCCAAATGTGGCTTCCTCGGTGCCTGCATAAACTGACTCACCAGCCCCACAGCATAGCTCAAATCTGGTCTGGTTATAGTCATGTAAATCAAGCTACCTACTATGCGCCTGTACATAGTAATATCTTCAAGAAGCTCACCTGTCTCTGCATTGAGCTTCACATTCTACTCCAATGGAACAGAGATAGGCTTACAGCCTGTCATCCCATATTTGGACAGCATGTCCAAACCGTATTGCCTTTGCAACAGCCATATCCCACTCGGGGATCTAATAACCTCAATGCCCAAGAAGTAACGCAGCTCTCCCAAATCCTTCATCTCAAATTTCTGCTTCAACAACAGCTTCACTTCATTAATGTCTGCATCACTATCACCTGTAATAATCAAGTCATCAACATAGATGACTATAAGCACAATCCCTCTGTTTGTCCTTTTCACATAAAGTGAAAAATCTGAATTGGAAATCTGAAATCCAATAGTGACAAGATATTGTCCTATCTTGTCTGACCATGCCCTCGGCGCCTGTTTTAAGCCATACAAGGCTTTGCGCAACCTGCATACAAAATCGGGATGTGAATTATCCTCATATCCTTCTGGCTGCATCATATAAACCTCTTCCTGCAAATCACCATGCAAGAAGGCATTTTTCACATCCATCTGATGCAAAGACCATCCCTTTGCAGCAGCCATAGCAATTACTGCTCTCACGGTTGCCATCCTTGCAACTGGGCTGAAAGTTTCCTCATAGTCAATTCCATATGTCTACGCAAAACCTTTGGCAACCAATCTTGCCTTGTACCTGCTAACAGACCCATCAGCATTGTGCTTTACTTTGTAAACCCACTTGCAGCCAATAGCCTTCTTATCATGAGGCAAAGGCATCAAATCCCAAGTGTGGTTTGCATCCAAGGCAGCCATCTCTTCATCCATAGCTGCTTCCCAATTTTTATGCCCTGCTGCATCCTCAAGGGCTCTGGCTCCTCTAGAACCTTGACCATATAAGCATAGTGATGTGCTGTATACCCATCATATCTCAGCCTATCAACTGGATACTTAATACGAGTGGACCTCCGTACAACTGGATCAGTTGCAGGAGTCTTTAAATCATGCCTGCTTTTCCTTGCACCAGGTGTAACAACAGAAGGAATCCCAAGTTCCTCATCAGGGCTCATTTCAGAGCCACTTGACTCTCCATCAACATGAGAGCTACCAGCAGACACATCAAACACTGGAGCATGGTCCACTTTTTCTTTTCCCTTATGTGATACCTGCACAACACTATCAGGACTGCCATGTGACGATTCACTAGATCTTAATCTCCCTGTCCATGCATTAGATCCACTAGTAGAGGACTCTCTGGGTCCACTCAAGGCTTGAGATTGCTGCTCTGCATTTATTGCAGCATTCCCATTTCCTGCATCTGCATCTCCTACCATAACAGTTGGTGATACCAGCTGCTCATTTCATCAAAAACAACATCTCTGCTCACTTGCATTTTGCGGGTGGAAGGGTTATAACAGCGATACCCTTTTTGGTGCTGAGCATATCCAATAAAGATGCATTTTTCTGCCTTTGGATCCAGCTTTGTTCTCTTTTCATTAGGAACATGAACATAAGCTATGCAACCAAATACCTTCAAGTGAGAAATATCTGGTTTTTGGCCTGTATACATTTCTTCAGGCGTCATGCCATGGACAGCTGCAGTGGGGGTTCTGTTCATAATATAAACAGCAGTTGCTACTGCTTCAGCCCAAAAATAATCAGGCATGTTTTTCTCATTTAGGATCGCCCGTCCTACTTCTGCAATATGCCTGTTCTTCCTTTCTACAACCCCATTCTGCTGAGGGGTAGACCTGCATGAGTACTTCCTTTGAATTCCCTGTTCTTTCAGATATTCACAAAATTCTTCTGAAAAGTACTCTCCCCCTCCATCAGATCTTAGCACTTTAATATGCACACCTTTCTCTTTTTCAACCATGGCCTTAAAAGTCTTGAAATGGCTGAACACTTCACTTTTGTGCTTCATAAAATAAATCCACACCTTCCTAGTGTAGTCATCAATAAACGTCACATAATAATGGCATCCACCAATAGAAGCAGCTTTGGTTGTCCAAACATCTGAATGGATCACTTCCAAAGGTCTTCTGCTCACCTTAGCATTTTTGGGAAATGCATGTCTGGCCTGCTTACCCATTTGGCATGCTTCACATACCTTTTGCATTCCCTCAACTCTGAATTTAGGCAAACCTGCAACAATGTTTTTCGTTTGCATAGATTTCAGCCTTTGTATATTCACATGCCCAATGCGCTTGTGCCATATCTCAATATCTGCAATGACACCTCTCCCATGCGCAAACATAGCAGCTTTTACCTCAGGCATATCAACATCCAAGGTGAACATTCTGCCATTTTTATTGCCTTTCGCAACCAAGCGGCACTTATTTTTCAAGTCCTCAACAAAACATCCATCAGGATTAAATCTAACCTGCAGACCTTGCTCAACCATCTGGCCAACTGAAACCAGGTTCTTAGTGATTTTTGGGACATGAAGTACATCTGCCAAGTACTTCGTTTTGCCATCCTGCATAGCCAATGGCACTTTACCAACCTGCGTAATTGGGTGCGCAGTATCATCACCTGTTTCAACATAACCTGGCTTATCCAAATTTCTAACATCATGAAACCACTCACCATGACTGGTCATGTGGTTAGAGGCACCTGAATCAACATACCAAACATCATTGCAAGCTGCAGCATCTCCTGACATAGAGTTAACCATATGCTGCATCACAAAAAGGTGCTCATTTCTGTCATCACCATGCCCACTTGATGATGCATAGTTGCTTTGCTGCAACTTCCCACTTTTGATGTCATTCTGCTTTTTATAGCATGTATTCTCCTTGTGTCCAGGCTTTCCACAATAATAGCATTCTGTGCTGCTATTTACTTGCTGGTTCCTTTGCCATGAACCACGGCCTCTTTGGCTCCCCCTGCCTCTAGAACTACCACGTCCTCCTCCATAGGACTGGTTTTCCTGTTGTTGCTGTTGGTTCTGATTTCCTGCACGGCCACCAAAACGGCCTCTTCCTCTACCCCTGCCTCTACTTGTATTCGAGTAGAAAGCAGTCTCTTGAGAAGTTGAGGTGGCTGAACCACCATTCCTTTGCTCTTTACTCAGCAAGAGAGCAATAAGTTCCTGAAAATCAGGAAATGTTTCACGGACTCCAATGGATGTCCGAAACTGTGCATAATCTTTCCCAAGACCATTCAAGGTCATGGACACCAAGTCCTCATCATCAACAGGTGCTCCAATGGAGGCAAGAGAATCTGCAAGGCCTTTCACCTTCAAGGAATACTCATTTATATTCAGATTTTTCCTTTGCACATTGTGCAACTCCTGCTTTAGCTGCATCTTTCGTGCTTTGGTATTTGTGCTATACAGCTTCACCAATGTGTCCCATGCCTCCTTAGGCGTCTCTACATCCTGTATATGCACAATCATAGAATCTGAAATGCTAACAGATAGCCAATACAAGCATTTTCTAGCTTTTTCATGCCATTCTTTAAAGGCCTTCAATTCAGCAGGAGTAGGAGCAGCACCCAAAACTGGTTCTGTAGTTTCACCACTGATGTAATCCCAAACTCCCTTTCCCATAAGGAAGTTTGTCATCCTGAACTTCCATGCTTGGAAGTTGTTCTTGTCAAGCTTCTCACTGACAATGGTAGACAGATTCTCAGACATTTTACAAATCATTATTTGCAACCTGTAAACACAGCAAATGCCTCACAAGGGCAAATAGCAAAACTTCTGCAAAAAGCCTCACAGGGGCAGATCTGCAACACTGACGAAAGTGGTATTTTACCACACAGTCACTTCCTAGTGACGATTTTGCATCAATAGGCAACAGGCATGAATCTGCAACTCCCAATATCTCTGCACACAGGCATACGATGCAATTTCTGTGGCACCTTTCCACCGACTAGCCGCGCACAGCAAAAATAGGGCCTTTTTCTGAGTGCCTGCGAAGAACTTGCGCCTTCAAAACGGGCCCCGAAACGGCCTCAAATCAAAAAAATAAAGTCACACCGGGCTTCGCCCTCTCCCGCAGCATATACTGCGCTCTCGCCACACCGCGAAGGGCCTCTCAATCTGAATCAGTGCACTCCTGCACTTCTGGCTGTGCTACCTGCAGAGATTTGCTCCCAAACTCGAAATAGGAAAGCAACACTGGTCCTCTTACCAGGACACCACAAACTTGGCTTGCTTTCTTGAGCTCCTTACCTCAAACAAGGCTCTGATACCATGTAAAGAATGAGGGAGAGAGATAGAAGACTCAAGTTCAGCTTTCTTCACAACACACAACAACAATACAATAGAAGGGGGAAATACCCTATATGTCAAAACCTAGAATACGTGGTTCATATGTGAACCCCAAACCAAAAACATACGTGGTAGTCTAACTACACCACGAGTACAACTAACATAGGCGGTGACATAAATGATAGTCATCCAGGAGATGTATCGGGGGTAGAGCTTGATATCTCAACATTCAACCTTCATGAACTTTTGCAAAAATCACGGCATTTGAAGACAATTCACATGTGCAGATACTCCTCAGCAAAATGCAAGAGCTGAAAGGAAGAATGGGACTTTAGCAGACAGTGCTAGAGCAATGCTTAGTGAAAAGCATCTTCCGAATCAGTATTGGGCAGAAGCAATAGCTACAGCTAACTACTTGCTTAATTGGCTTCCTACTGAACTGATACAAGGTATGACTCCTTATGAAGCATTCACTGGACACAAGCCACGCATTGGGCATCTCCGCATATTTGGTTGCATAGCATATGCCCACATACATGATGATCATCGCAGGAAATTGGATGCGAAGTCACGCAAATGCATCATGGTTGGCTACAGTGAAGAAAGCAAAGCATACAAATTGTATGATCCCATCAACCGCAAAGTCATTATCTCCAGAGATGTAATCTTCGATGAGGAATCAGAATGGAAAACCTCACCTACACAGGAGATAGAAGCATCGACTTCACAGTCACCTACAAAACAGGTTGATGAAGAAGAGCAAGAATTGCCAGCAACACCCCAAGCAGCATCACAGCAGCTCAGACGGTCTACTAGGGAAAGCAGACCACCAGCCAGATTGACATATGCTCAGAAAGGCAAAGCAATTCAGGTGGAAACCACCAACTTATGACTACCATCATGGCTACAGAAGAGCCAGTGTACTTCGAAGACGCAGTAGATAAGCCAGAATGGCAAACTGCTATGAATGAAGAAATGGATGCTTTGTATAAAAATAACACTTGGGAATTATGCGACCTTCCACCAGGAAAGAAGGCCATAGCCAACAAATGGGTATACAAAGTGAAGTACAATCCAGATGGTAGTATTCAGAGATACAAAGCCAGATTAGTTGCAAAAGGATTTGCACAACAATATGGCCAAGATTATGATGAGACTTATGCTCCAATAGCAAAGATGGATTCCATACGATTCTTGATATCACTAGCGACACTCAGTAAATGGAATGTGTATCAGCTCGATGTCAAGAATGCATTTCTCAATGGTTATCTAGACGAGGAAGTCTACATGCAACAACCAGCCAGTTATGTTGAACCAGGAAAAGAGAACAAGGTTTGCCATCTCAAGAAAAGTCTCTACGGCTTAAAGCAAGCCCCCAGAAGTTGGTACAACAGAATTGACAAGTATTTTGCTGATCTGGGATACATGAAGTCCAATGCAGATCATACTCTCTACTACAAAGTTCAAGGGGAAGATATTACTATTGAACTTTTGTACATAGATGATCTGATTATGACAGGAAGCAAGAATAGCTTCATCAGAAAATTAAAACAAGACTTATCTGCAGAGTTCGACATGAAAGATCTTGGACTTATGCACTATTGTCTTGGAATTGAGTTCTGGAGAGATTCAGATAGCACATTCATGAGTCAGCTCAAATATGTTGACAATCTCCTGAAGAAGTTTCATATGGCAGATTGCAAGATTGCAGCCACTCCCATGGAACAGAGTTTGAAACTTACTAAAGATTCAGAAAAGCCTACAATCAATGACAGATACTACAGGCAACTCATTGGATCTCTTATATATCTGACAATCACACGGCCAGATATTTGTTATGCAGTAAGCTCACTAGCACAGTTTATGGCAAATCCAAAACAGTCTCACTGGAATGCAGCCAAAAGAGTCTTGAGATACATCAGAGGTACAAGACAATTTGGGATAGAATACAGAGGAAGTCATCCACGGTTGCATGGATACTGTGATAGTGACTATGCTGGAGATCATGAGACCAGGAGATCGACACAGGGATATGCATTTTTCCTTGGTCAAGGTGCTATATCATGGTTGTCAAACAAACAGCCAACTGTTTCTTTGTCTTCGACTGAAGCAGAATATAGAGCACTCACTACAGGTGCATGTGAGGCTATATGGCTCAGAAGACTATTGTCAGAAACAGATTACTTTGATGAGTCAAAGCCAGCAACAATATACTGTGATAATCAATCGGCTCAAGCATTAGCCAAAAATCCAGTATATCACTCCAGAACAAAGCACATTGATGTCAGAGAGCACTTCATCAGAGAAAGAGTGTTACTTGGTGACATCACACTGCAGCATTGTGATAGCAAAGAAAATGTTGCAGACATCTTTACCAAACCACTCGGTAAAGAGCTATTCGAGAAACACCAACTAGCTCTTGGTTTGATGCAGAGGAAGGACATTCCCATTAAAGGGGTGTGATGGAATGTAATGCTCAGTCCTTCTTCGATTCCCCAAAATCATCATCTTGAGGGAAGGCCTACTTCATGATGTTGATCTTGAGGGAAGGTGTTGAGAGTTCACGCTCAACATCATGTGATCATGTGTGCATAGCACCATCACGTGATCATATGTGCATAGCACTAACCTTATAGACTGCTATAAAGGAAAGGGTTAGATCCCCTAACCCTAACCCTAAAAGGGTTTGTATATATTCTACTTTTACAACTAATTCTAGTGTACAGTTAGTCATTTTGTGGTGTGCTCTCTAGCTGTGCCCTCTCTCCTCATCTCCACTCTTCTCCTCTCCCCTCTTCATATTTTGTCAAGAGGTACTCTCCCCCTCCATCTGACCTTAGGCGTTTTATTTGCAAGTTTGTTTCTTTTTCAACCATAGCTTTAAAAGCTTTGAAATGCCCAAACACTTCACTTTTCTTTTTCATACAATACACCCCAAACTTTTCTACTGTAGTCATCAATAAAAGTGACAAAATAATGACAGCCTCCAATAGATGCAGCTTTAGTAGTCCACACATCAGAGTGGATTAATTCCAATGGCCTCTTTCTCTCTTGAACATGTCTAGGAAATGGTTTCCTTGCCTGTTTTCCAAATTGACAGGCTTCACATAGCTTATGCATTTCTGCAACCTTGAACTTAGGCAATCCTGACACAATATTTTGGGGCTGCATCAATTTAAGTCACTGTACATTAACATGACCAATGCGTTTATGCTAGATATCAATATCTGCAACTACATCGGTCCTATGTGCAAACATTGCTGCGCTCAATTCAGGCATGTCTGCATCCAATGTAAACATCCTGCCCTTCTTCTTTCCTTTTCCTATCAAGCGATTTTTATTTTTCATATCCTCAGCAAAGCATCCATGAGGATTAAATCTGACTTGCAAGCCTTGCTCAACCATTTGACCAACAGAAACCTAGTTCCTGGTGATATTCGAGACATGAAATACATCAGACAGGTATTTCTTTTTTCCATCCTGCATAGACAAAGGAATTTTACCAATCTACACAACAGGATGTGCAATATCTTCATTAGTCTCCACAAATCCTAGTCTTTCCATTTTCCTTGCATCTTGCATCCATTTTGCATGACCTATCATGTGGTTTGATGCACTGAGTCAACATACCACACATCATTACTTTCTTCTACACTTGTCACAGAATTGGTCATGTGCTGCACCATAAACAGATGCTCATTTCTGTCATCACCCTGTCTACTAGAGGATGCATAATTGCCTTGCTGCAATTTTCCAATCATGATGTCATTCTGCTTTTTATAGCAGTCTTTAACCATATGACCCATTTTACCACAGTAGTAGCATTCAACATTGTTGTTTGCATTTTGGCCTCTCCGCCATCCACCACGACCTCTTTGGCTCCCCCTGCCTCTAAAGTTACCATGTCCTCCTCCATAGGACTGGTTTTGTTGAATTTGTTGCATATTCTGATTTCTGCCATGGCCTCCAAATCGGCCTGCTCTACCTCTGCCTCTACCTCTTCCAGCATTTGAGTAGAAGAGAGCTTCTTTTGAAGTTCTTCCTAAAGAAGATGCACCACCATTTCTCCGCTCTTCAAAAATCAGAAGAGCAATCAACTTCTCAAAATCAAGAAAATTCTCACGGACGGCAATGGATGTCCGAAATTGTGCATAATCCTTTCCTAGACCATTCAAGGTCACAAAAACTAAATCATCATCTTCCACTGGTGACCCAATAGAAGCAAGTGCATCTGCAATCTTCTTCACCTTCATGTGGTAGTCATTGATGCTCATATTTTCTCTCTGCACATTATGCAACTCCTGCTTGAGCTGCATTTTCCTGGCTTGCATATTTGTGCTATACATTTTTGTCAAAGTATCCCACGCCTCCTTCGGCATGCTTGCACTCTGAATATGCACAATCATAGAATGTGAAATACCAATAGACAGCTAGTACATAACTTTTCTGGCTCTCTCATGCCAGCCTTTAAATGCTTGCAACTCCTGTTGATTGGGAACATTAGGAATAACTGGTTCTTGTTCAGCGCCAGTAATGAACTCCCAATAGCCTTTTCCCTTAAGGAAATTTGTCATTCTAAACTTTCATGCTTGGAAGTTGTTCTTGTCAAGCTTTTCAATGACAATCTGTGAAAGAGCATCAGACGCCATTACAAAACACTGCAAAATATTCTGTCACTGTAAAAAAACACAACTTCTGCCTCACAAGGGCAAATTCGCAAAACTGGCGAGAGTGGTATTTGAGCACACAGTCACTTCCTAGTGATGATTATGCATCAATAGGCAATAAGAATGATTCTTTCACTCCCAATATCTCTATGCATAGGCATACAATGTAATTTCTACAATAACTTTTCACCGACCTACAGAACAGTGGTCGCGTGCAACAAAAATAGGGCACTTTCCTAAGTGGTTATTTTTAATTCCTAAATGTTACAAATATTAATTTACGTAAGGGAATATTTAAAGATAATTTGGGAAAAAATTACAGATTTGTATTGAAAAAGGGTACATTTCATTAAGAAAACATTTACACATAAGGGGTTTTACAAATAGGCCTTGAATGCACTAGATATAGAGGGTTTATACATAGTGACCCCCTTGAGTATGGTCAACACTTATTCCACCCTTAAATAAGACATAAAAATGCAGTCTCCCCCATAGCCAATTAGTAAAAGTGTTCCACCTCTTTTTTCCCCCGTATCAAAATATTTTCCATTCATGATATTGTAATAATAAATTAATTTCAAGTTAATGTTATTGTATTAGAGTCATTGCTCTAAGCATGAAGAAGCTACAAGAACAGGAAGCTCTATAGCATTTGTGTGAATGTTTATTGCCCCTCTATGGTGGAAAAGATGCACAGATTGCCTTCGCTCTAAGAGCTCAAGAAGTTTGAGGCCATGTTGAGTGGGATGATGTAGGCTCTAAATCTTGATTATACCATTGAGCATGGAGAAGCTATAATGCAGGCTCAGAATCTTAATCATGCCACTAAATCATCCCATGTAGTTTATTAGTTATTTTACTTATTCTATCTTGTTAGTTTAAAATTATTTTTTCATTAATTAAATAAAATTGATTAAGTCTGTCTCTTGGATCTAACAAAATTTTTTGATGCTCATGCAGCCTATCAAAAGTTGGAGACAACAAGATGTTTTAAATAGAGAGAATTGGTTAAAGCACAGAGTAGCTTATTGGGTGAGGATCCACTTTCCACTTGGGCATTGTAACCAAATAGGAGAATTTTATTTTTAATTCATGTGATAGAAGTACTCAACCCAAAATACCAACTCAAAACCACAAACAACTCAAAATTTGTATAAACAAATGTACCCTCCTAGGGCAGGTGCATGGATAGAATTTCTTATAAGAAAAATGAATTCAATGTAAATACAATTATAATTCACGTGCATGTCCTTGATCTAAAATGTCCGAAATTTCTTGTGAATTTAAAAAAAAAAAAGTAAATACAATTATATTTATTGTGCATGGACACTTTACTCCAAATTTTTCACTTGTACATGACCACAATTATGTAAATGGAATTATATTTCTGTGCATAATCCCTATATTCTAGATCTTTAATCCCTATATTCTAGATCTTTCTCTTGTGAACAACACCATACTATTTTTGAAACATAATTATATTTAATGCACCACCATGAAGATACTTGGGGATGTAATTATATTGAATGTCTTTCATTGAAAATACAATTATGATGTGTGGGATGCGTCAATTTTACGAGCAAAAACCTATGAGCAGGTTTATCCGAGCGTGTTTTTCAAGAGATTTTTCAAAATGTTTTTCTTTAGGAAACATGGTTTTTACACTTTTATTTTCACTAGAACTAGATCCCTTTATCATAAAAATATACAGACTAGTCACTCATTCATTTTTACACAACATAATTTTCTTATTTAGAGACATCCCTTTGTACCCCTGTTATTACCTTAAAAAAGTGTTGATTCCTTTAAGAAACATTCCTCATAATCACTCTCAATGTAATAATACTATGCATATATAATTACTTATTAACACATTTATATCATATGGCAATATCTTTTTAGTGTTTTTATAGCATATTTATGGACATGTTTCTAAAGAAGTTTAAATTACTATAAATAAGTATTAACTTGGGCTTATATATCACTCTCATAAAATACATGTAATATTTAATACTATATATGAAAGATTTTCCAAAATATAACTCCATAGATGTGCTCAAATGGGGTGTTCCGATCAATTTGAGTGGTTGAATGACTATATTTGGACATTGGATATGAAAGTTATGTCACTTTTAAAAGTGCTGTCCAAGGTAGTTTCGCCAGCGAAACTACCTTGGGAGACTTGCTTCAAAGGGGTTTCGCTGGCGAAACTACCTGGATGGCTTGCTTCAATGAGTTTTCTTTGAAGAAACTCTTTCATGAAGATAGGTTGAGAGAGGGTTTTCAATGTCACCCCCTATTAAGTAAAAGTTGTAAGAAGGATCATAAGGGAATTTTCATAGAGAAGTCTACTCTACATGTGGGTTTCTTCAAAAGCCATCCCATTATGCTCTCACCATTCCTACAGATTCACCTAAATATTTTTGTATAAAATAGGCATTGCTATAATACTTTGCATATTTCTAAGTGAAACTCTGTTTTCTTCTGATCGATTTTTGCCATATTTATGCATAGTTGGAAGCTTTTTTTTTCCTTCGCTCGGACGCTCGAAAGATTTCGCTCAGAAAATGCTCGTCCCCTGATGTGTGCATGGTAACTTTATTCAAACTCTTTCACTTGTGTACATCATTGTATAGTTTTTTGAAAATATAATTATATTCAATACATCATGAAGATGATCCCTGGAAATTCGTCCTATTAAATGTATTTCACTAAAAATACAATTATAATTTGTCTATCATTGTACACTTTATTCAAAATCTTTCATTGAGAGATATTGATAAAATGTGTGCATCACTTCAAATACTATTAAAATGTGTATATTGCCTCAATCTCTTTATAGTTGATTTAATCTTGCCTTATAGTTGATGTTGCCATCTCAACTTCTGGTTGTAAAATTATTGGGATTTCCTTCTTTACTGCCTCCTTGCTTCACGCTTGCTTTGATCCTTTTATAGTTTTTGTTTCTATTGTTACTCCTTCCATCTAGCCTTGTAGTTGTGCACTTCCTCTACATCCTTTCTCATTTCCTTAAACTTGCTGCTTTGATCTCACCTTATAGTTGCTTCTTCCATCTTGCCTTATAGTTGTGCACTCCATCTACATTATTTCTTGTCTCTTTGTAGTTATTACTTTAATCTCACCATATTCTTGTTGCTTCCATCTTGCCTTACAATTGTGCACTTTCTCTACATTCTTTCGCATTTTGTATTACTTTTTTACATATAATGTATATTGTTGTAATCATATTTCAAGTGGAGAAACATATGACTAGTATATTGAAGTGGGTTGTTGAGTGAGAAAATTTGCAAGGAGCACAAGTGAGCAAGCAAACCATTGACAACATATGACAAAGATGATTTTTTTTGCTCAAAAACCCCAAGAGGAGCACAAGTGAGCAATCACACCATTGACAACATATGGCAAAGATGATTTTTTTGGCTCAAAAGCACCAAGAGAAGGAAGAGCTCATAAATTAAAAGATTGCAAACAAGAACTAAGAAAATTGTCATTATAGAGACTATAGCAAATTTTTTGAGTACAACTTTAGTGACAGAAGCAAGCATATTCATCTAGATCTAGTAGATGAAGGAGAAGCCATTGTATAGTAACAACATATTGAGGAACCATCTCAACATCATGTGCATATCACTAACCCAATAGAGTGTTATAAAGGAAAGGGTTAGATGCCCTAACCCTAACCCTAAAAGGGTTTGCATATATTCTACATTTTTAACTAAATCTATTGTACAGTTAGTCATTTGTGGTGTGCTCTCTAGCCATTCCCTCTCTCCTCATTTCCTCTCCTCTCTTTTCCTCTCCTCTCTTCATATTTTGTCATGGTATCAGAGCATCCTTGCCTTCCGTAGAGGCATTGCGATCCTTGAGAGCATGAGAGTGATTGAGAGTTCTCTTGAGTGATGAGTTCCTTCCGTTCACCTTCGTAGAGAGAATTTCATCCATTGGAAGAAGATTTTTGTCTATTGTCCTCAAGATATTTTTGAGAGAGAGTTATTTTGAGCGTCTCTTGAGTTGTGAGAGAAATCTACATTCGTCCTTCTTGTGAAAGATAAGACTCATTGTGTTTGAGAGATTTGTGAGAGCTTTGATGATTGAGAGAGAAAGAGATAAGGACTCAGCACAGTTTGGAAGAGTCTCCTTCGACAACAAGAAATTGGCCCTCCAAGAAACCATAGCCGGCCTCTACAATTGACTAATTTCATTGCCATGGAACATCATGCTATGGTAGCCATGGCTACTTTGATCTATCTTCACAGCAGCCCAAACTACATAGCAAACCAAGCTCCAAACCTTGCAAACAACTCGACATCAAATGACTAACTACCCACCATAGCGTTGTAGGTGATTGAGCAGCTGCAAGAGCTGAGAAGCTACCTTGTTGGCTAGCTTGACTGGAGGAGACATAGAGCACACTGACATTGGCCCATGGTAGATGACCGAGTTGATGCACATGTCCAACCAAGGCACACCCCAACCATAACAACCATCACAGACCTGCACAACTGACATACATAATCTTTCTCGGCCATCTACATTTGAAGCGGCCAACAACCCTATCCTTTATGAAGACATGCGTCTGCAAGGCAGCTCGACTCCCATGCCATAGACTGGATCACGATTATCAATTTCCAACTATGAATGCCCAACTGCTCAACTCCAGCAAAGACATCATGAGGACATCATCCTAGCCAACTTCATTGAGCCGGCATGGGAGACCTATGCAGCACTTCATCGACTAGCATTCCCAACACACTCTAGCACCAATCGACAATGAGCAGCCCAACCCGAATTTTGACAATGGACTCCTACATAGAGACGATATGATAGGACTCAAAAATTCATACAACATGGGGCAGCTACCATGATGGACCAGAGACAAAACCTCCAGTAATGAGGTTGCAGCGACCCACAAAGCTCTCCAATCAAGCTTTCGATGGCTCTATTCTCGCACGGCAACCTTCACATCAATGAGCTCTTCTAGCATGCAACTACAATAGCCAAGCTCTTACAAGGCTCAAGATGGTGCATCCAGCAATGGACCCAAACACCCGGCTGCTTGGTGCCTTCTTCTTAACCTACACAAAGCTCAAGGGCTCCTTTGCTAGCCAAGCAAATAACCCATGCTACAGACCGATGAGTCTTGACCGAATCTTATAGATTCCATTAGAATCTATAAAGATCTTGGTTACTCCACATGGTAGGAACCTTATCATCAAGGTTACCACACATGAGAGGGTTGGTCTAAAAGTGGCCACGTGGCACCTTGCCATGTTAGTCGGCCAATGCTATATGCCACATCATCTAGTGGTCTTATCTTTCACGTAGGTGCCACATCACCATTGACCTACCACATCATTAGTGACACTTCATGGTTCTACGTCAGCACACTGCTACCCATGTCACTGGCCATCTCATCAAGGCCACATCACCCTGCCAACTCATCCAAGCCATGTCATCAAGCACCACGTACTGCCATGTGTCCTACCACCTCAGCACTACCACATGGCAAATCCCTTGCTTGGCACCCTAGCCTCTCCACAGGCACTGCATGTGCACACAAGTGACACGGCTCCAACCCCTTGGTAGGCACACCCCTGCATGTGACTCTGAGTGCCACATCATCATTTTGATCCTTTTTTGCCCCTCCACCTAGATCAAGCCGTATCTCTTTATCTACGAAGAATTTGAGGGTGCTCCAAAAATAAAAAATGCTTAAATTTTTGTTCTCTATGTGCTCGTCACATCACACACACATTTTAGTGCAAGTATCACACAATTTCTAGCCTTGATGACAAATCCACTTCTTGCATGCACATTAGCCTCCACATCGATGCATCTGACCCAGCACCTAAAATGAACAAAGAAAAGGAATTATTTTATGCTTTCTCATCTCTCGACGGTCGGTCTAGATCTAGTTCAGAGTATATTAGATCATCCATAGTGGAGAGAACTCCAAATCAGCCAATCAAAGCCATGCCCAAAAATTCCTAAATAGTTCCTAGTCCCTTCACTCACATACGGTTTCACATCATTACATTTCTTGAAACCCGATGCTCCATATTTTAGTGAGTAGACTTCAAAGTGTTTAGAGGCATTGATCGATTGATAAGAGGATAGATTGCACATGATTTGATTTTACACACACATGCCATCATTGTAAAGACTATTTGGCTATTTTTTGGCATTATGCACATCATTCAAGCCTTGTAAAGCATCTTGGCTATTTCTGACTATGAAGAGAGTGGGAGAGAAGGAAGGAGTCTCACTTGCAGCTTTCTCACATACACAATGGGGGAATATACACAAAGGTGGAGGCTGAAAACAGTTTTACTCTCCTTAGTGGTGAAAGCCAAAAGAACTCTAAGTACAAAAGAATAGGTGAACCCCATATGTGGGTCTCAAACCAAACTCAACTAACTAAGGTGGCATACTAACTAAGCCACTCACTAGAGTACATAAAGATAGCTTTCATCTAGCTATTATTCATGGGTGGTGTACCAACTGCATCTGTAGCTAACAAGTCGATGACATAAATGCAGAACGGTCACCCGGGCATATCACAAGTGGAGCTCGATACCTCAACACTCCCCCTCAAGCTCAATCCCAATTCTTGCACACCAAGTAGGTCTCAAAACTTGCGTAGCTTCTCTGTACCCAATGCCTTTGTGAATATGTCAGCTACTTGATCCTCTGTACTGACCTAAACTAGATCAATAAGACCTAGTAGAACCTTCTCTCACACATAGTGATAATGCACCTCAATGTGCTTTGTTCTAGCATGATAGACTGGGTTATTTGCCAAGTCTATACTGCTCATGTTGTCACAATAAATGACAACTGGCCCATCTATAGATTGATGAATATCATAAAGTAGCTTATGCAACCCACCTACCTCACATGCAGCCATTGCTACACCCCTATACTCAGCCTCTGTGCTTGACAAGGCAGTTGTAGGCTGTTTCTTGCTGCTCCAAGTGACTGCAACACTCCCAAAAGAGAACACATATCCACTGGTAGATTGTCTATAAGAAATACTACCAGCCCAATCAGCATCAGTGTATCCATGCAACTGTATCTGAACCCCAGTCTCATAAAACAATCGATACTGCAATGTGGACTTCACATACCTCAGTATGCATCTAGCCGCATCCAAATGCGGTTTCCTTGGAGCCTGCATAAATTGACTTACCAAACCAACATCATAGCTCAAATCTGCCCTAGTAATATTCATATAAATCAAACTTCCTACTATGCATCTATACATAGTAGGGTCTTCCAGAAGGTCACCCTGCATCTACGCTCGGCTTCACATTCTGCTCCAAAGGAACTAAAATCGGCTTACAGCCTGTCATCCCATATTTGGACAGCATGTTTGATCCATACTGCCTCTGCAAGAGCCATATCCCACTTGTGGATCTAATCACCTCAATGCCCAAGAAGTAACGCAGCTCTACCAAATCCTTCATCTCAAAATTCTACTTCAATAGCATTTTCGTATGAAGGATATCTTCATCACTATCACCTGTGATGATCAAATCATCAACATAAATGACAAGCAGCATAATACCTTTCTCTGTTTTTCTCACATAAAGTGAGAAATCTGCCTTGGAAATCTGAAAGCCAATAGTGATAAGATACTGTCCTATCTTGTCAAACCATGCTCTGGGTGCTTGCTTCAAGCCATACAAGGCTTTCTTCAACCTGCAAGCAAACTCAAGATGAACAACATGAACATAAGTTGGTGGCTGCTCCATATAGACATCTTCTTGCAAATCACCATGCAAGAAGGCATTCTTTACATCCATCTGATGTAAAGACCATCCCTTTGATGTAGCCATAGCAATGACTGCTCTTATGGTTGCCATCCTTGCAACCGGACTGAATGTTTCTTTACAATCAATGCCATATGTCTGTGCATACCCCTTGACAACTAATCTTGCCTTGTATCTGTTCACAGAACCATCTGCATTGTGCTTCACCTTATAAACCCACTTGCAGCCAATTGCATTCTTGTCTTTAGGAAAAGGCACCAATTCCCATGTAGCATTTGCTTCCAAGGCATCCATTTCTTCATCCATGGCTTTCTCCCATTTTTCTATTCCCATGGCTTGCTCAAAAGAAGTGGGTTCTGGTTCATGTATCACTTTGACCATATAGGCATAGTGAATGGCTGTAAATCCATCATATTTCAGCCTGTCCACATGATACCTAGCTCTGGTAGACTTGCGCAAAATAGGCTCACTATCAGGTGCTCTCAAAACATCCCTTCTCTTCCTTACTCTAGGTGTAACAATACAAGGAATACCCAACTCATCATCAAGGCTCTATTAAGAGCCATTGGATTCACCTTCCACATAAGAGTGACCTACATTCACATCAACCATGGGCTGATCTACTCTCTTTTCCTTTTCATGATACTTGCATACCACTAGCTGCATTGCTTTGAGGGATCCTCCTGATCTCAATGTGCCTATCCATGGCGAAGTATGTGAACCACTGCTAGAGGACACTACAGGTCCACTAATATTTTGTGATTACTGCTGTGAATTCTGTGCAGCATTACCATTTTGTGCATCTACATCATCAATCACATTTATTGGTTTATACCAGCTGCTTATTTCATCAAAAACAACATCTCTGCTCACAGTAAACTTATGAGTAGAAGGGTTATAGCATCTATACCCTTTCTGCTATAGAGAATAACCAATAAAGATGCACTTCTCAACTTTTGGATCCAGCTTGGATCTCAACTCATATGGCACATGAACATAGGCAATGCAACCAAAAACTTTCAAATGAGAAATATCTGGTTTCCTACCAGTATACCTCTCCTCTAGCATCATGCCATGTATTGCTGCAGTGGGAGTCCTATTCATTATGTAGACTGCTATAGCAATTGCTTCAGCTGAATAATAATCTGGTAGGTCTTTTTCGTTGAGCATGGCACGAGATACCTCTCCAATATGCCTATTTTTCCTTTCTGCAAGTCCATTTTGTTGTGGGGTATGACTGCATGAATATTGCTGCTTTATGCCATGCTCCTGTAGGAAACTTGCAAACTCATTTGAGAGGTACTCTTTCCCTCCATCTGACCTTAGGCATTTTATTTGCAGGCCTGTTTCTTTTTCAACCATAGCTTTAAGAGCTTTGAAATGCCCAAACACTTCACTTTTCTTTTTCATAAAATACACCCAAACTTTTCTGCTGTAGTCATTAATAAAAGTGACAAACTAATGATAGCCTCCAATAGATGCAGCTTTAGTAGTCCATACATCAGAGTGGATTAATTCCAATGGCCTCTTACTCTCTTGAATATGTCTAGGAAATGGTTTCCTTGCCTGTTTTCCAAATTGACAGGCTTCACATACCTTATGCATTTCTGCAACCTTGAACTTAGGCAATCCTGCAACAATATTTTGGGCCTGCATTAATTTAAGTCACTGTACATTAACATGACGAATGCGTTTATGCTAGATATCAATATCTGCAACTACAACGGTCCCATGTGCAAACATTGCTGCACTCAATTCAGGCATGTCCGCATCCAACGTAAACATCCTGCCCTTCTTCTTCCCTTTTGCTATCAAGCGACTTTATTTTTCATATGCTCAACAAAGCATCCATGAGGATTAAATATGACCTGCAAGCCCTGCTCAACCATTTGACTAACAGAAACCAGGTTCTTGGGCATATTCGGGACATAAAATACACCAGACAGGTATTTCTTTTTTCCATCCTGCATAGACAAAGGAATTTTACCAATTTGCACAATAGGATGTGCAATATCATCACCAGTCTCCACAAATCTTGGTCTTTCTATTTTCCTTGCATACTGCATCCATTTTGCATGACCTATCATGTGGTTTGATGCACACGAGTCAACATACCACACATCATTGCTTTCTTCTGCACTTGTCATAGAATTGGTCATGTGCTGCACCATAAACAGATGCTCATTTCTGTCATCACCCTGTCTACTAGAGGATGCATAATTGCCTTGGTGCAATTTTCCAGTCATAATGTCATTCTGCTTTTTATAGTAGTCTTTAACCATATGACCCATTTTACCACAGTAGTAGCATTCAACATTGCTGTTTGCATTTTGGCCTCTCTACCATCCACCATGACCTCTTTGGCTCCCCTTGCCTCTAAAGTTACCACGTCCTTCTCCATGGGACTAGTTTTCTTGAATTTGCTGCATATTTTGATTTCTACCACGGCCTCCAAATCGGCCTGCTCTACCTCTACCTCTACCTCTTCTAGCATTTGAGTAGAAGAGAGCTTCTTTTGAAGTTCCTACTGAAGAAGATGCACCACCATTTCTCTGATCTTCAAAAATTAGAAGAGCAATCAACTCCTCAAAATCAGGAAAATTCTCATGGATGGCAATGGATGTCCGGAATTGTGCATAATCCTTTCCTAGACCATTCAAGGTCACAGAAACTAAATCATCATCTTCCACTGGCAACCCAATAGAAGCAAGTGCATTTGCAATTTTCTTCACATTCATGTGATAGTCATTGATGCTCATATTTTCTCTCTATACATTATGCAACTCCTGCTTGAGGTGCATTTTCCTAGCTTGCGTATTTGTGCTATACATTTTTGTCAAAGTATCCCACGCCTCCTTCGGCATGCTTGCATCTTGAATATGCACAATCATAGAATGTGAAATACTGATAGACAGCCAGTACATAACTTTTTTGGCTCTCTCATGCTTGCCTTTAAATGCTTGCAACTCCTATTGATTGGGAACATTAGGAATAACTGGTTCTTGTTCAGCTCCAGTAATGAACTCCCAGTAGCCTTTTCCCTTAAGGAAATTCGTCATTCTAAACTTCCATGCTTGGAAGTTGTTCTTGTCAAGCTTTTCAATGACAATCTATGAAAGAGCATCAGACACCATTATAGGACACTGCAAAATATTCTGTCACTACAAAAAAACACAACTTTTGCCTCACAAGGGCAAATCTGCAAAATTGACGAGAGTGGTATTGGACCACACAGTCACTTCCTAGTGACGATTATGCATCAACAGGCAATAAGAATGATTCTGCCACTCCCAATATCTCTGCGCATAGGCATATGATGTAATTTCTAGGATAACTTTTCACCAATCTGCAGAACAGTGGTCGCACAGTAAAAACAGGGCACTTTCTTGAGTGTCTGTGAAAAACTTCCACCACAAAAATGGGCCTCGAAATGGCCTCGAATCAAACTCTCGCATATACTGCCCTCTCGAAGTGGACACATATACTGCCCTCTGGCCACACCTCGGGCCACACCGCGAAGGGCGTCCCAATCTGAGATAGTGCACTCTTGCACTTTTCGGCTGTGCTACCTGCAGAGATTTGCTCCCAAAGTTGAAAAAAAAGGAAAGCAACATTGATCCTCTTACTAGGACACCGCGAACTTTGACCCATAAATCTGCAATCGCATGGCCCTTCTTCTTGCAGTAGAAGCATTCTCCCTGAAACTTCTTCTTGCCGCCCTTCTTTTTGTCACCACTAGTAGAGGACTCACCTTTGGTGGAGGAACCACCTTTGCCTTTCGCAGTGGCAGAGAACGCAACATCCCCATTGCTGCCTCCATCTTGAGCTTTAAGCCTCAATTCCTCCTCCATAAGTTAAGCACATAACTCCTCAAATGACAATGGTTAGGGTCTCACCTGAGTGTTAAGTGCTATTACCAGTCCATAAAACCTTGGTGGACATATCCGAAGACACTGCCGAGCTGGCTCTTTGCTAGTATTTTGTATCCCAGCACCAACCATCTGGTCACAGAGATTTTTGATTTGGGTTACGAATGCCTCCACTATCTCTCCTTCATTAAACTTCTCAGTTGTGAGCTGATTCTCTAGGTTTTGGATCCCTGTCTGATTCTGCATCTCATACTAACTCTTCAATATGTTCCAGGCCATAGTTGCCTTAGATGTATGCTGAATCAAGGTCAAAAAACTATCAATAGTACTTGTAACTAGGGCACACAGAGCATCTACGTTCCTACATTTCCATGCTTGTAGAAGGTCAGCATTAGGAGGTATCGTACTCCCAAGATTTGCTGGGTTGGGGGTTCCTTGTGGTTCTGGGTCAAGTCCCCAGTACTATCTCTAGAAGCTCATACGAATCTAGAATAGCAGTAATTTTAAACTTCCACAGAGTGTAGTTCGTACCATCTAGCTTGCCTTCAGTGAAGGCCAGTGGGTGAATCCTCAATGCTTGGATTATTGGTATAGCAGTAGCAGCTACTGAACTTGAGCCCGTTTCCTATTGCCATCACTCCATATGCTATTGAAGCCCTCGCCTATGATCTATTCTTCGATCGTTAGAGCCTCCTGGCCTCTGATACCATGTTAAATTACATAGCACAGCAGAACAAAAACTGAACAAAGAATAGAGAGTACACAGCAAACTGGAGATGAACAAAAATTTCCTTCAATAGTGATGTAGTACAGATGATGGCTCCATCCACCCGTGTGCTCCCACAGTGGAGCTTAGATGGAGATCTAGACAGATACTAGGTGAAGAGCTACTAGCTGGAAGATCTGATCTGATACAATGGATTGGGGAGGTCGCCTCTTTATAGCTATGAGGGCGGTAGTCGGATCAACATAGTCAGTGGAGTTGACCAGTCGGCCTAGTCGGTGGAGCCGACTAGTCAACCTAGTCAGTGGAACCAACTAGTAGTCCATGGAATATTCCCTATATCATCGCCTCGTGGGCTCCCACCCCCGAACCTCCACCAGGGGGGTCGCTGGCCCCCCTGGGACCCCCTAGTTGGAGTTGGCCCCTAGGCCCTAGCAAGAATAAGGGGCTCCCACACAATCACCTTTCTACCATCAATGGTCTCATTGATAGACCTCATCTGACATGCAAGTCAGGATCCATCCAGTGTCCCAAACTCACACATGGCTTCTCCTCATATGGGGACCTTAGAACTTGAGCACCTTGGACCACTAGTGGTTACCAAGAGGGTGGGGCATTGAGCATATCTAACAGGAAAAACTCCTAGATGCTAGATTCATGTAGGAGATAGAGCACACTGATTGGGTTTCACCCATCATCATTGTGCCTAAACGCAACAAGAAGCTCAGAATATGCGTAAACTTAAAAAATGTGAATGCTGCCACAATTAGGGATCACTATCCCCTACCCTTAACAAAAACAGGATTGGAAAAGTTGGTAGGTTTCGAAATATATAGCTTCTTGGATGGCTTCGGTGGCTATAACCAAGTGCAAATTGCTCCTAAAGACTAATAAAAAACAACATTTGCTACAAAATGGGGTATGTTTGCATATAAAGTCATGCCATTCGGCCTTTATAATGTCCCAACCACATTCCAGTGAGTCATGTTCACAGCTTTCAAGCCATTTATGAATAAGTTTTTATAGGTGTTCTTGGATGATTTGTGCATCCATTCAAACAAAAAAGACCACTCCAAATGTCTTGAAGCAGTACTAATCAAATGCAAGGAGTATGGCATCTCCCTAAATCCAACAAAATGCTAGTTCATGGTCACCCATGGAGTTGTTTTGGGATACATCGTTTCTCAACACGGGATTGCAACTGACAGGGACAAAATCAAAATCATCATGGAATTGCCTCCTTCTACAAATTCCAAAGGCGTACAGGTCTTTATGGGACATGCCGGCTATTATAGAAGATTTATATTGCAGTATGCCATGATAGCTAGACCACTTTACAAGTTATTAGTGGAATTATTATGGACCAAAGAGTGCGACCAAGCCTTTGAGCTTTTAAAGTGGTGCCTAATCACAACACCCATTCTTATATCTCCCAATTGGGATATTGAATTTTAATGTTCATACTGATGGATCCAAGTATGGTATTGGGAGTGTGCTTTGTCAACCTGGTGAACATAAGAAAGACTACCCATTCTACTTTGCCAGTCGGCAACTCAATGATGCAGAGATCAACTATACCACCACCAAAAGAGAAGCCCTAGCAATGGTGTAGTGTAAATAAATTTCGGCACTATCTCCTAGCAAATGATTTTGTCTTCTACACCGACCATCAATCATTGCTTTATATTGTGAACCATCCGTGTACAATAAGAAGAATAACCAGATGGCTCCTCTTGCTTCAAGAATTCAACTTCAAAATAGTGGTTCGCAAAGGTGACCAACACTACATTGCCGATTACGTGTCTCGTGTCAAGTCGGGAGAAGAAGCCATTGGAGTAGAAGACGACTTACCAGATGCCACACTATTTCAAATAGATGCTATTCCAGAGTGGTGTGGAGATATCATTGGGTACTTAATGACAAGATGACCACACCTTGAAATGAAAGCAGTAAATGCCAGAAAACTAATTCTAAATGCTGCACCCTATCAACTCATTGCAGGACAGCTATACAAGATGGGCAAGGACTAGGTATTAAGAAGATGTGTAATGCCGCATGAGATCATGCCAATCTTGAGTGAAGTCCATGAAGGCATTGCAGGAGGACACTTCCAAGTGGAAGCCACAGCAAGAAAAGTTCTCCTCGTAGGCTATTGGTGGCCAACACTGTGGGCAGATGCTTATGAATATGTAAAAGGCTGTGATGTATGCCAATGGACTACTAAACCACAACACAAAGACTTCAATCCCCTAACAACAGTTCTTGCACAAAAACCATTTGAAAAATGGGGGATTGACCATGTGGGTCCCATCCGTCCAGCAACAAAAGGAACACATGCACGCTACATCATTGTGGCCACTGATTACTTTACAAAATGGGCTGAAGCTAAAGCAGTCAGAAAGATAAATGCCAGAAGCACAACAAGATTCTTATACGAAAATGTGATCAACTGATTCGGATGCCCCATTGAAATTGTGTCAGATAGAGGCACACATTTTGTCAATGAGGTAATCTAAGAACTCTTGTTTGGCTTTATGGTAATCCATAGAAAAAGCACACCCTACTACCCTCAAGGGAATGGGCAGGCTGAATCCACTAACAATATGCATTATCCTCACCAAAGAAGTAGAACCACATCATTCTGATTGGGTAGAGAAACTGAATGCAGCCTTATGGGCATACAGAACCACACTCAAGGTTAGTATAGGGAACACACCTTTTCAATTGATGTACGGCCTTGAAGTTGTGGTCCCACTAGAATTTGTAATACCAAGCCTATGCATAGTAGTATAGGAATGCATGGGAGACCATGAATCCTTGAAAGAAAGACTCTATCAGTTGGAGAAGCATACAAAGACAAGACTAGTCGCCTACCATACCAAGACAACAGAAAAATGCAGAAGGAAGGCATGGTTTGATAGAAATATTAAAGCTAAAGACATCAAGGAAGGTGACTTGGTCTTGTTATACAATGCCAAAGTACACAAGGGGAAACTGAAGTATCTAGGTCAAGGACCCTACCGATTAAGAAAAATGAATCGCATCGGAGCTATGCTGGTAGAAACATTGGATGGAGACAAATTCAACACAACAATAAACAGGAGCTAACTGAAGCGCTATTACTTCAACACACAAGCCATCCCTGTAGTCTCTGTGGCAACATGGACTTAGAATGGTACCTCGACCTTCTCGTGGAAGAACGTGCCACCTGGGACCTACTTCAAACCGAATTCAAACGTCGCTTTCAAACGGAGAGGCTACAAGATGATCCCGCTCTCCAACTCAGCAAGATCGAACAAGGCCGGAGGGAAGATGTACGCACATACCTGGGAAAGATGAAGAGATTGATCGCCAAATGTGACCCACGCCCAGATGCAAAGTACCTCACGGCATGGTTCATAGCAGGTCTAAGAAAGAAACCCATCTGTAGACTGATGCATATCATAAAGTAGCTTATGCAACCAAGCTACCTCACATGCAGCCATTGCTGCACCCCTGTACTCAGCCTCTCTACTCGACAAAGGCAACTGTAGGCTGTTTCTTGCTGCTCCAAGTGACTGCAGCACTCCCAAAAGAGAACACATATCCACTGGTAGATCGTCTATCAGAAATGCTACCAGCCCAATCAGCATCAGTGTATCCATGCAACTGTATCTGAACCCCAGCCTCATAAAATAGTCCATACTGCAATGTGGACTTCACATACCTTAGTATGCGTCTAGCCGCATCTAAATGCGGTTTCCTTGGAGCCTGCATAAACTGACTTACCAACCCAACAGCATAGCTCAAATCTGGCCTGGTAATAGTCATGTAAATCAAACTTCCTACTATGCGTCTGTACATAGTAGGGTCTTCCAGAAGCTTCACCTGCATCTGCGCTCAGCTTCACATTCTGCTCTAAAGGAACTGAAATAGGCTTACAGCCTATCATCCCATATTTGGACAGCATGTCCAATCCATACTGCCTCTGCAAGAGCTGTATCCCACTTGGTGATCTAATCACCTCAATGCCCAGGAAATAACGCAGCTCTCCCAAATCCTTCATCTCAAACTTCTGCCTCAATAGCATTTTCACATGAAGGATATCTTCATCACTATCACCTGTGATGATCAAATCATCAACATAAATGACCAGCAGCATAATCCCTTTCTCTGTTTTTCTCACATAGAGTGAGAAATCTGCCTTGGAAATCTGAAAGCCAATAGTGACAAGATACTATCCTATCTTGTCAGACCATGCTCTAGGTGCTTGTTTCAAGCCATACAAGGCTTTCTTCAACCTGCAAACAAACTCAGGATGAGTAGCATGAACATAACCTGCTGGCTGCTCCATAAAGACCTCTTCTTGCAAATCACCATGCAAGAAGGCATTCTTTACATCCATCTGATGTAAATACCATCCCTTTGATGCAGCCATAGCAATGGCTGCTCTTACGGTTGCCATCCTTGCAACCGGGCTGAAAGTTTCTTCATAATCAATGCCATATGTCTGAATTGGGATTGAGCTCAAGGGGGAGTGTTGAGATATCGAGCTCCTCGTGATATGCCAAGGTGACCATTGTGCATTTATGTCACCGACTTGTTAGCTGCAGATGCGGTTGGTACACTGCCCATGAATAATAGCTGGATGACAGCTATCCTTATGTACTCTAGTTCGTGGCTCAGTTAGTATGCCACCTTAGTTAGCTGAGTTTGGTTTGAGACCCACATATAGGGTTCTTCTATTTCTTTGTACTAGAGTTCTTTTGGCTTTCACAACTAAGAAGAGGAAAACTATTTTCAGTCTCCACCTTTGTGTGTATTCCCCCATTGTGTATGTGACAAAGCTGCAAGTGAGACTCCTTCCTTCTCTCCACTATCTTCACACCTATGGGCTACCTGCTAGTGAAGTTTGAGGGCAAATGGTCAAGGGAATTAGGAGAAACTAAGGAAAAACCAATCGGGTTTTGAAGAAGACATGTTTTTGGAGGTGGAGAAGATGTTGCTGCCCCTATTGGTGTGAAGCTTCATTTGGTATGAGACTTGCACTGAGTCTTCTACTTCCAAGTACCTTTGATTCTGCAGCAAATTCCCTCTACTTGATGCTTTGTGGAGTGAGGTAGCAACTGTCCAAGGTTCCTCTTTTTTTCGCAAGCATTTCTAGACTATTTTTGAATTTTGATGCTACACTAAATGCTAAGGTGATGCTTGAGGAGTTAACGCACAGTTCAGAGATTCAAAGATTGTTTTTTCAGTTCTGAGAATGCTCTTTGAAGTTCAATTGAATGCATTTTTCATCTTTTATATTGAGGATTGAGGTTATGATACTTTGAAGTGGATTTCGAGTCAGACTATCTTGTTGACTAGTTGACTAGTGTGGATTGACCATGACAAGAGCTTACATGAAGGAAGAATATATCATGACTTGCATGATGATTTCCAATGGATATGATTGGAACAAAGTTTTCAACTACAACCATTATGATTCTTATTTTGAAGATGCCTTAGTTATGGTTTCAGTATCTTTCATGATGTATGAAATGTACTTGCATTTGGTTGACTATACCTTGGAAGAGAAGAAGGAAAAGGACCAGATATGCCATCAAAGGGGGGTATTTCCCCACATCTTCCACTTAGAATGTTTTTGTGTGTGTGGTCAATAAGGGTTCTCTGCCTTGGGATGTCCCCCTCAAATGATTGTTAGTCTTATGTGTTACCTTGTTGGATTTAAGGGTATTCCCATGCATAGTCATTGTCTATCTCCCAATTGTAAACCAACAAACCAAAGTCAGAGTGAGATCATGTTGGGATGAGGATGCCCAAATGAGTCTACTACTGATGCAACTAGAGTGAGTACCAGGTTGTGGATCATGTGTGTTGCCACTAGAGGTGGGCAAGCCATGAAGTTTCCCATGGAATACTGCTAGGGTTGAGATCATCAATTTGTGGTGAGGAATGAAGGACAAATTGAGGTAATGGGATCTAGTCTCCTAAGGTCTAAGGTTGTGAGTGTGTGAACACATGGTGTGCCTAGATAGGTGTTAGTAGGTGTGGTGTGATTGAGTGAATCTAGGTGTGTGGTGTGTAGTTGAGAGAATCATGGAACTGATTGAGAGATTTGTGGATCTAGATGCTCTACTGAGCTCATATGTGATGTCACTACTGGATGTAACTGGAGCCTATATATTGGGCCTGTCTCTCTTGAATAGAACTCTCTCTCTTTTGCTTCACTTGCTGAATCTTTCTTGCTACTCCAACTCCCTTTTCAAGAGAGAATATATATATTATGGGCACATGGACTCTTAGGTAACGAGGAGTTTAAGAAATTACGTGTGGCACAATCATCGACCATTATTCTTACTTTTTGCCCCTTCCCTTGATATTTCCATGCATCCTCATTAGGTCATGAGGACCGAAGATGGGCTGCCACATTGCCAATGATAAGTACTACATATGGTTTCTATCCTCATGATGTATCTCTATTTTTGTGTACTCTTCAGTTTTCTTGTGTGGTAACACTTGAAATGCATGTGCTTGTTTTTGCTGAGGTTTATCTAGGGATTTAGCTTGCATTTTTTCAATTTTAAGGGTAGTTTCTAGTAGAATTATCTTTGCATAGACATCCAAAGAGAAAAAAACTATTTTTTTCAAAAGTGGATATTTTCAATTATGGGAACAAAACTAGTTGGTCCTACAATTCTCCTTCTAGATCTCCTCATCGTATCATCATAAATTTGGACATACATGATACCTTCTTCAAAGGTTAAATTGGGAGAATTTCTTCTCACCTCTTTTAGACCCCTAAAACTCATCAATTCCTTTTAACTTGAGGGTTGTCTCTCTATAATTAGATATATATTGAACTAGGAAATTGTCTCCGATATTACAGCAATCTCAAGCTTTCCATGCCCTTTCGAGCTTTGCCTAGGGAAAGACTTGTGAGAGTATGAAAGTGCATGCGAGAGAGAGAGAGAGAGAGAGAGAGAGAGAGAGAGAGAGAGAGAGAGAGAGAGAGAGAGAGGCAACGATAACTATATATGCAGTAGGGAAAAACCCTAAATAGAGGAGAAAATGCCGAGAAGATGCCATCAATGAGGCAAGACCATATAAATAGGGTCTATTGTGATCGGCCTTGGAGCTGCTTGCCAATCAGTCAACCCACCTAGGCTAGGTTGGTTGACCAACCTACTGGTCAGCTAACTTGACTTAGATTTAGCCTTGGGTTAGGTCCCAAGGGTGGCAATTTGAGGAGAGAGCTCTGGATAGTAGCCTAGAACCTCGAAGAAGTGCCGCCTTGAACCGTGAAAGTGTTGTCCTCAACTGTGATTTCCTAAGCTAGTCGCATTGAGTTCCCAATGGAGTAATATGAATTGTGGAACAGACCACACCAAATATTATTACAATTAACTCATCACTTACAAGAACCTAAACAATGGACTTGAACTCATTGGTTCAAAATCTTTGTGACCCCAAGCATTGAACGTTGAACTCATCTAGTCTATAGCTCCATACTATTATCTCACCCACTAGAATTTCAGTAGATTAGTGCCAAAAGCAGTCCTTTCTCCCATCAACACGCCCTCTTTGGCTATGACCCATGGGGGAAGACACATTAATGTTAGAAAGCCGCTACTATCTTGTGGTCCTTGACAGTCTTTGCGGCTGTTGCTACCTTGGAACCACCTACCTAGTCAGAGTTTGAGTACAAGTCTAGATCCGGAGACTTACCCTTGGACTTGCTGTCCCTCACCAAATGCTCTCTTTTACACACTTGTAGCACCTGATCCTATTCTTCTCGGCCTTGTGTTTTGATGTAAGGGACTCATTGCCAGCTAGAGTGACCTGCAACTTGCCCTGGGACAATGAAGCTTCCTCCTCCTAAAGGGAGATTGTATCATATGCCGGTAGATCTTGGTGAGAATCAATGCTGCTGACTAAAGGGATATCAAAGCAACTCCCCTAGATAAAAGCTGGTCGTGGAGGACCTTATCCTTCATCAGGAAGGGATGTGGCACAGAGAGAGAGAGAGAGAGAGATGTATTAATGTCTGTGGGCCTATCCAAGACAAAGTGAAAAGTACACCAAGGAAAAACTCATACAAGCCTCAATGGGATGGAGCAAAGGGCACGTTAAGACCCTTGCTAAGTACTATGCTAAAATAAGGAGCTCAATAGATCAAGCAAAATTAAGTACAAAATATATGCTGTCAAAAATAGGCTACAAGCTGAAACTCAGAAACCAAAGCCCAGCACTATGGTGGCTCACCTTTGAGTGATAAAAATGTCTCAGATCTACAAATTTTGTTTGGTTGTCCCATGCTGTGGTGGCAGTGGGGGATGTGGTCTCCTTGATCTTTAAGCCTGGTGAGCTTTTTTTAGGGTGATGCATCGTCTCAGGCGGTCTCCTCTGAGGAAAGTTATGATAGGCCAGACCTCAATAGAATGTGTTCTAGTCACTCTCCATATGGTAGGTGGCCTCTGTGTCCCTCTCTTAGTAATCCAAATTGCCCGCATATCAAATAGATCCTCCTCCTCCACCCCACTGTGTCAATATGATAGCCGCTCTCGGTATGGTAGGTGGCCTCTATGTCCCTCTCTTGGTAATCCAAACTACCTGCATATCAACTAGCTCCTCCTCCTCCACCCCACTGCATCTTGGAGCTGACTCAAATGCATAAAAATCTATAGCATGTCACTCTGCTTGGTTAGTCTATATATCATGTGATCTTGTTGCTTCTTGGTGTTCTATGATTTGTCGTGGCTGAGACTCCCTATGTCAATGCATCTCAAGCAGACAGAGCCGAATACAGACCTGCTAGTCATGGAAGCGGATTGTGCATAGAGGACATGTTTGGTGGTGTGTGCATCTGGGAACATGCATGTGTGTGCCATGCATTTGGGTCAGTGATGGGAATAGGTAGTTTCCCCTTTGATAGGAGCCCCCATCCAATGGTCGGGTCTTCTCCTTGAAAAGATCTGACAATTTCATCCATCTTGTGTGTGAGTGGCCCTCCTCTTCCGATGTATCAATCATCGAAAGATCCTCTGTGCCTTAAATGACATCAAATGACCCAAGGTTCACTCTCATGTGAGGTATGCTCTCATCTCTCTGCACTCATCATCGAACCAAGGGTTTTGAGGCATCTTCCCAACTTGGACCCACATGGATCAGGTCATGGAAAAGGATCTGGTGGTAGCATCATGGACTACTGAGACAAGAGTGTCTAAAGCATGGGCAACGTCTATATCATCCCCAAGTAGGGCCGGAAGCTCTCTGGCTAAGTGTCTCACATCGACGGCCCAGTCAAAGTGGGACCTAGATATGTGCAGGTGCAAGGGGAGCTCTCTCTATATGGCTGGCATGGTGGCATAGATATGGAAGGCTAGGTACACGTGGTCAACTCCAACTGGGGGGGGCGGGGTATGACAAACACATGTATCCATGAGACAAAGTCTAGTGGTCCTAGTAGGTAGTCTACTATGCTAGACCCACCACCATTCAAGAAGCACGTGAGTCTTCTAGATGATGGCCATCTCTGAAGACCATTATATATAATCAAGTCGTGGACTACCCCTAGCTCAAGTAGATGTTGCCCATATCCTGTCACTTTTGGGGCATTTGCAGAGTGCCTCAATGTCATGAGCTCAGCTGCATCTAGCTCCAGGACTATATGGGGATCTCTATCATCCGTGAAGTCAAGCATCTCCACCCATCTATTTCATGTCCGTGCATTGAAGTCTCCAATAGGAAAGTGTCTCCCTCTCTAGAGAACTCCGCGATGTCATCATGGATCGACTCATATGGGACGTGTCCATTTGTAGTGACCTCTCATGCATAGGATGACGTGTCTGGAGGGATCCCTATATGCAGCCCATTTCCATGCTTCTCTTGCTGCATTACTCATACCATACCTCCCCTTCAGTGCTCCTATTGTAGGAGAGTGAGGTCATCATCCGAGTGGTTTCTGGTTCCTTTTAGAGTCGCTCTCGTGCTCATTAGGGTCTTTCTATCCATGGATGTCCAGAACTTCAGCACTAATGGCTTTGTAGGTGCCTCAAGTTTGCCCACTCTCCTGGCTACCTCGCAAGTGACATTGACCTCCATTTTAGTGAATAATGTCTTGGCAGCTGCCATTGGAGTGTCTCCCATTGGTAGACCCCTTTCCAGGACATTTAACGCCTTGTTGATCCTTCTCTTTTCCTCCTCAAGTGCTTTGGAGATAAATTCTTTGGGGTGGTTGTGCCCTTTTGAGCCACATCTTTCCACTCCATCATCTTAGCTTCCCCTTTTCTAATTTGTTGTTTAAGCTCTACATGTGTGCCTTCCATTGTTTCATGCATTGCTATCAATATCCTTCTTGGGAATGGCATTTTCTATTTTTAGCTCTTCCGTGGCCTTGCAATCTTTTACTGGGGTCGCTTTTGTGTTCTTTAGTTGCTGCACTTCATTCTCGAGAGTGTGTACCCTGATATTTTTTTTAGATATCCATTCAGCCTTTTCTTTCCCCATTCCTCTTTCTTGGCCCTTTCTTTTCTCCACTCCTCTTGCATTTTCCCTCCGTGTTGTTTTACTGCAACTAGCATTTTGTCTGCATGTGCCTTCTCAATGAGGAGGGGCACATTTGTAGATTCCAAGCTATCAATTTTTTCAATCAACGCAAGGTATATCTTTTGGAGACTAGTGAGGACACTAGATGTAGTGTTTGGGGTTGTCCCTCTTGTGTAAGCTGTCATGGCATTTTCAAGTACATGTTTCCCCCAAATGTCCTCTACACATGCTCGTGTAGGCATTGTGCAAATTCGCTCTTTTGTCCCTATTTGTTTGAAGAAGTAAAAGAGCAAAAATAAACAGATTCCTCACATAATTGCTGCCCTGGATGTGGTCTTCAGGCATGCTTGTGGGTCTCCCTTGTCCTGTTCTTTTGTCCTTCTTTTTCTTTTCAGTAGTGAATTGTATGGATTTGCTGTTGACGTCACTTCTTCTACATTTTCTTGATTCAAAACCTGTCTTTCTTGATTTTTGAAGGTTTGGAGCTAGTTGGAGTAGAGCTGTAGGGTTTGGAGCTAGTTGGAGTAGAGCTGTAGGGTTGAGGTCAAGGTATACAGGCTATGGACAGCTCCCTTGTCTTGATTAGGCTTCGGTGGGGGTTGGTGGCAACCCTTTGATCTGATGATGGGCCTAGAGTGGTATAAGGCTAGGAGATGAGTCCACCATTTCCACCACCACCACCACCACTTTTTCTGTCAAACCCCCGTCCACCACCACTTTTTTCGTTACCCCCCTTACATCTCCATCTCCACCTCCCATCATCTTCCTCCCCATAACCTCCACTTTTTTCATCCATCCCCCATCTCCCCCACTCAAGGAAACCATTGTTTTCCTCTCCACTATCTCTCCACACCCCATCTCCCCTTTTCCCCACCATCCACCTCCACCCCCCATCTCCTCCACCCACCCATCTCCTCCACCCCCCCATCTCCATCACCCTCCACTCCACCATCTCTCTACCTCTCTCTACCCCCCATCTCCTCCTTTTCCCCCTCCCCGTCCCCCTCCACCCCCCCATCTCCTCCAACCCCCTCCATCACCCTCCACTCCACCATCTCTCTACCTCTCTCTACCCCCATCTCCTCCACACCCCCCATCTCCATCACCCTCCACTCCAACATCTCTCTACCTCTCCCTACACCCCCATCACCCTCCACTCCACCATCTCTCTACCTCTCTAGCCTGAAAAAATCCATTCGCAAGGACATGAAAAAAGTCAGCAGCTATGCACATTTCAGCGATGCTCATGAAGCTGCAATTGACATTGAGGACAGCATGACCAATTTTGACAGCGACTGTGATGGCCATAAATCAAGTCAATGCGACAAAAATATTCAAAGAAGGGAAGCACTTCCCACAAAGATCGAACCATAGAGGACAGAGTGGAAGCCATGGCCCTAAGAGTAAAAGATGAAATGATGCAAGCCATCGAGAAAAAGCTGCATGTCTCTCAGCCACCATAGTACCCACAGAGAGAAAATATTTGCCCACACTATATGGCCAACCATACAACCAATGAATGCCCAATTTTAAGGAACAGACTAAACCCACCAAAAGTGGCTTAGCCCCTACGGTTATGGTGTCCCATATGCAATGCTACAGGGCATGATGTAAATACTTATTTCTACAATATGAGGGTAGCACAACCCTAGCCCCAATAGTACCAATAGCTGCCAATCCCAGTGTACAGACAACCGGCACTGGCACCTAATGCACAAGTGCCACATCTCAATAGGAATACTTGCATGGATTGCCTACTGAGAACAAAGCCTCAACCAACCACGGAAGTAAAACCTGATGTACCCTTGGGTATGATAAGTGTGGAAAATCACAGTGTGGCAACACGAAGTGTGGCATCACAACCAATCTTGATCATAACAAGACAACAGAAAGAAGTGGCACGGAAAAAAATCCTTTTCGCTCAAAAAGAAAAGAGCCCTCTGGCAAAACAAGCCATGCCAATCCCATAACACAATGAAACCCCATTCCTAGCACATCCACGAAAAGTGCCACCCAAGGAGCCAAGGAAGCATACCCCAATGCTAAAATTGAAAAGACGCATTACCAAGCCTTGAAGCAATGGGTTCAACAAGAACAAGAAAAATTTAAGGCAGACAGGATGGCAGCAGCAGAGGTCAGAGCACCATCAGCACCTAGCATTGACACGGTGATTGATCCCAACAACTTCCAATAGGTAATAGAGCAACATGCAAAACATCCCCAATTGGATGGCATCGCACTAGCAAGCTTGATAAGCTACCTCGTCACAATGCCAATTGGGACCTTACTAAGAAATTGCCATACAATGTGGGAGAGTTTCAAGGATCGAATCTTCACAATACTCTCCCCCACCTGAAGACCCCCACCTGAAGAAGAGAAAAAGGTAATTTCAATAAAATTCGGTGCTAGGGATGACATTAAAAATGTAACCATCCCACTGGAGCATAAAGCCTTTGGTCAATACCCAGCAATAGTAGATGACGGTAAACATTCTAGCAAGAGAGCTATATGAAGAATGGGGCCTACCTCCAATGCAGAAGGCCACATTTAATATCTGCCTAGCTGACCACACGAAAATGAAGCCATTGGATATCATTAACAATGTGTCAACAAAAATTGCTGGAGTGAGATTCACACTCCAGTTTACTATCTTGGATCTTCCCAAGAGCGCCACAACATACCATATATTTTTGGGAAGACCATGGCTTCGGGAAGCATCGGTACTCCATGATTGGGGCACCGATAGGATCACTATCCAAAATAGAGAAACTGCTGTCAAGATAAATCTGGGAATAGGGGAAATCAAACCCACTATTCCTAGAAATATTGAAGACACTTCTTCCACTATAGCCACCAATCATGCATCCCCTGTAACTTTCAATGCACTAAAGCCCATAGAAGGGGATACACAAAGTGACATCAATAATTGGATACAGATTTTGGCTACAATAGATAATTGTAAAACAACACATATGATGTTGCCAGATGTGGATGCCCAAATGATACAACTAGAAGCACCAATCTGGGATGATGAATCAAAAGTAGTGGAAATGCCAGTCTTCATGACAGGTGTCGAATGGGATAGTGACCCTAAAGAGTCCATAATAGAAGGCTATGGTGTCGACATAGATTGGGATCTGGAAACAGAAGCTAATAATGCAGCCTTGGAAGGCCAAGTATTTGGCAATGACTTGGCAATCCTATAGGCACTCATGGCCATTGAATACCCCAAGATTGACCCTCCAACACAATCCAATAGTAATCAGTCCAGGAAAAAAAAGGAGGGTGTATAGTGTCAAAAGGCCAAGATAGAGCACTTTAACCAATTCGAAAGAATGCAGACTAGAGTGTTTGAATTGTACTTAACTAAGCCCACAAAAGCACCTAAGTTCCCAAATTTTAAATGGGATCCTAAAGGGCTTGAAGGTGTTTGTATGGCCGAAGAACCACTCCTTGGGAGTGCGACCCTTATTGAAAATCCATCACTAGTCTCACACAGCAAAAAGCTTAGAAAGTTTAAACCCAATGTGAGAATGAAGAATGAAATGGTGAATAGAAACAAAAAAGAAGAACAAGGGAACACACGTGAATTGGACCAAATATCTTACAGTGGAGCTAGCAGCCAAGCAAGCCCCTCAAAGTGCCATGAAGGCCTAACGGAAGTTCCTGATTACTTTAAAAACTACACTAGAGGAGAAGCAACAATAGTGCCTAGGCCAGGTCAGGGAATCAAAGCTCAAATAAATAGAGAATATTGAGGATACCCCAATTTATGAAGGACCAGCCATAATAAGGAAACTGAATCTTGCCTTGGATGGAGAAGAAGAAAATCCTGCATACATCGGTGAAAAACTCACTCTAGAAGAAGAAAAAGAATTGAAAGCATTGCTAATGGAATAGAGATTGCATGGCTTGGTCCTACAAAGAAATGAAAGGGATTTCCCCAGAAGTTGTAGTACATAGCATACCAATAAGGGAAGGATCCAAACCAAAGGTATGTGGACCTTATAGGACAAATTTATGGCACCCATGTCTATGAAGAACTAGAAAATTTACTGGATGATGCTGGTTTCATTTATGAGATCAAGCATACCGATTGGGTGTCACTAATTGTGATTGTTCCTAAGAAAAACAAGAAGCTCAGAATATGTGTGAATCTCAAGAACATCAATGCAGCAACAATCAGAGATCATTATCCCCTACCATTGACTGAAACAATTTTAGAAAGGGTAGCGGGATTTGAGGCATATAGCTTCTTGGATGGGTTCAGCGAGTACAACCGAGTACAAACTGCACCTCAAGATCAGGAAAAGATAGCGTTTGCCATAGAATGGGGCATTTTTGCATACAGTCATGCCATTTGGCTTATGCAATGCCCCGTCTACTTTTCAAAGGGTAATGTACACCGCCTTCAAGGAATTTGTCAACAAGTTCCTACAAGTCTTCCTCGACGACTTGTGCATACACTTAGGAAAAAAGAAGTACTTGAAATGCCTTGAAGAAGTCCTTTATAAATGTAGGGAGTATGGAATCTCTTTGAACCTCTAAAATGCCAATTCTTGGTCACACACAGAGTAGTCTTGGGACACATAGTCTCTCGAGATTGGATTGCAACTGACATGGACAAAATAAATATCATCATGGAACTTCCCCCCCACTAAATGCCAAGGGAATCCAAGTCTTCATGGGACATGCCAGATATTATAGAAGATTCATACTGAGGTATGTCATGATTGCAAGGCCCCTATATAAGCTCCTATTCAAATTCATCTAGACAGACGAATGCGAACAAGCATTTAAAACCCTCAAGTAGAGATTGATCATAGCCCCTGTTCTAATGGCACCAAATTGGGACTTAGAATTTCATGTACATACTGACGGTTCCAATTATGTAGTAGGGAGTGTGTTATGTCAACCTGGCAAACACAACAAAGACTACCCAGTATACTTTGCAAGTAGATAGCTAAATGATGCGGAGGTGAATTACACCACAACAGAAAGAGAAGCCTTGGCAATGATCTACAGTGTGAAGAAATTTCGACATTATCTATTGGCTATTGACTTTATCTTCTTCATAGATCATCAAGCCTTATTATATCTTGTGAATAGGCCATGTACCACAAACTGGATCACTCAATGGCTTCTACTACTACAAGAATTCAATCTCAAAATTGTGGTGAGAGAAGGAGCTCAACATTTTGTGCCGATCACATGTCACCATTGAGGACAGGAGAAGAGCTGGAAGGAATAGAAGATGACCTATTAGATGTCGCATTATTTCAAATAGATGATGTGCCTGATTGGTGTGCAAACATAATTGGGTACCTTTTTTTCCTTTTTTTTAAATTTCTTTTCTTCTTTTTTGAATAGACCCTGTGCCTGATTGGTGTGCAGACATCATTGGGTACTTAATGGTAGGAAGGCCACCTCTTGAAATGAAAGCAGTGGATGCTAGGAAACTAATTTTGAAAGCTACACCCTATCAACTCATTGCAGGACAACTATACAAGATGGGCTTGAAGGACCACATGTTAAGGAGATGTGTGATGCCACATGAGATCATGCCAATCCTCAATGAAGCACATGAAGGCATTGCAAGTGGACATTTCCAAGGGGAAGCAATAGCAAGAAAAGTCCTTGCAAGATACTGGTGGCCAACACTTTGGTCAGATTCCTATGAATACGTCAAAAGCTATGATGTATGCCAACGAACTACTTAACCACAACACAAAGACTTCAATCCCTTAACAACAGTAGTTGCACAAAAACCCTTTGAAAAATGGGGGATTGATTTTGTGGGTCCCATCCATCCAGCAACAAAAGGAACACAGGCATGCGACATCATTGTGGGCATTGATTACTTTACCAAGTGGGCTGAAGCTAAAGCCATTAGAAAGGCAGATGCCAGAGGCATAGCAAGGTTCTTATACGAGAATGTAATCACCCAATTTGGATGTTGTGTCAGATAGAGGCACACATTTTGTCAATGAGGTCATCCAAGAACTCTTGTCTGGCTTTATGGTGATCCATAGAAAGAGCACACCTTACTACCCCCAAGGGAATGGACAAGCCGAATCCACCAACAAAATTTTATGTGTTGTCCTCACCAAGGTAGTAGAACCAAAGCATTCTGATTGGGTAGAGAAACTAAATGCAGCCTTATGGGCATACAAAACCACACGCAAGGTCAGTACAGTAAATACACCTTTTCAATTGGTGTACGGCCTTGAAGCTATGATCCCATTGGAATTTGTAATGCCTAGTCTATGCATAGCATTTCACTAATGAATGGGAGATCATGCATCGCTAAAAGAAAGACTCTACCAATTAGAGAAGCATACAGAGTCCAGATTAGTTGCCTACCATGCCATGACAACAGAAAAGCAAAGAAGGAAGGCATGGTTTGATAGAAACCTCAAAGACAAAGACATCAAGGAAGGTGACCAGGTTCTGCTATACAATAACAAAGCCCATAAGGGCAAACTCAAATTTCTAGGTCAAGGACCTTATAGAGTCAAAAAAATGAATCCCATCGGAGCTGTGCTGCTAAAAACAATGGATGGAGTCCAGTTCACAACAACAATAAATGGGAGCCGACTAAAGCACTACTACATCAACATGCAAGCCATCCCCGACAATAATGAAAATTTGGGGGCCCCAAGTCTTCCATATTTAGGACTAGATTGTTTCACGAGCACTCACTAGCGTCTATACGCCTTCGCACATATAGGTAGTTTCAATCAATTTCAACCTAGGGCTCAGAGGTGATGACTAAGTCCTAGCTGCCCTATGATTCCCTTAGCAAATTAAGCATATAGGAGGAAAGCCCACTTGACTAGTCATGCATAGCGCACCCACACATTTTGAGCACCACAAATAAATTGCACAAATAAAAGCCCCAAGAGATACTTGTTTTGATCCACACACACGGCACCCTCATCACAAAAAGAGTATAATTCATTAGCCACTCACAAAAGAAACATGCACTCTTACCACATGGCACTATATTGGCACTGTCAAACTGGGACCTAATTCATGTGTGCAATGCTAGGGTGAAGACAGTCCAATAAGATGGGAAAAAGGCTTACAACGCCATCGACAAAGCGACACCATGCCAAATGGCCCAAGCCTCAACCTCAACAGCCCTCCTCAAATCACCAACCTGAAGAAGGACACGGTCTAGAATCACCAACCCAAAGGTCAGCACCAAAATGACCACGGCTAGTGGTTCTAGATAGTGATACTGATGAGCAAATAAATGCAACATGCCAAGAAGAAATGCCATAGAATCAAGGGATCCTAGAGGTAGGAGAAATTGAGGTAGAGCAATTGACTATGCAAGATGTAGGTGCAGAACACCTTGATGACCAGACTAACAAAGAGCTAGCAACACATGGAACAATACAGCTTGTATGGCCACAAGTCTCAACGTTCACCATGTCACCCAGATGCTTACAACTTCTTGCAGTCAAAGGGACTAGGTAGTCTTTTTGAGAAGCTAAAATCCTTCTTACCAACACCTACTATGACTAAATACATTTGTCAATTCATAACATCACATAAAAGCAGAGAGTTGGAGAAAGATAAGTATGGCACAGTAACATATAAGGAAAAGCTTTTACAGATCTACCTCAGTAGATCCACTATGCAGGAGGCTTTCTCATTTCTAGAGGCACAAGAAGAATATCCAAAGAAACATTTGGATGCAAGATTCTCTGAAATTCAGGATTTATTCCCACCTAACACAAAGGCACAAAATGGGGGAATACGCCATGATATGATTCTAGATCCCATATGCAAAGAGGCACCTAAGTTTTTGGTCGACATATTCAATGATACAGGAGTGACAAAAAACTATCTGTCAGTAAAAACTCTTACACTCCTTGGTAGAGCAAAACTACAAGACTGGGCTCAACACATATCCTTGCTGCTAACCAATTATGTATCCACTACACATAATGGCAAAAGCTACATTGCCCATCTATTGGCCATAATAATTGGGTTTGCAATAAAGCAAGATGATGACTCTACACCCCTCTCAACACAAGATATAGAGGATTTTGAAACATTGATATTATCGCCAAAATGGAAATTAGACCCTCCACCTACTCTCAATGCGGATAGCATGGATGGGCAACAATCCGAACAGATTCCAAAGAATGATAATGTGGAACTCTGCCAAAGAATACTGCAACTCAGTTCAATCTTGCTCCCACAACAGGACTAGAGCGTGGGAATCCAAGAGGATACCATGCCACATAATGACTTGCAAGAGAGCCAAATAGCATGCCTCTCTAGGAATCACAAGTCACCAATGTTGACAACTCCACGACTCTACAGTCACCACCCCCAAATGTCTCTAGTGGCACCATACAACAGACTATTGTTCAAGAAATAGATCAAAATTCCACATGGGCACATGGGAGTCAATTGTATGTCCAATACAAGCAAGGCCATAGCACATTATAGATTATACAACATCATAGCCAACAGTTACAACAATGGTCTCAATTATTTGCTACCATGGCGTCAGATGAATAGGAAAGAGAAATGGAAAGACAGATGCTCCCATCACTCCAATCCAAGTTGCGAAGTGCCGAGACTAAAATTATGAAGCTCAAGGAAAGCATGGCAGAACAAATTCAGCAACAGCTCCTTGCACAAAATGCTCTAGCAGAAAGTAGAAAGGATGCCCTACAAGCCACGGTTTCTCTCCAAGAAAAACACCTACAGCTATGTGATGCCTTGAACCAAAAGGAAAAGGTCGAGTTGTCCCTCTCCCATATGCAAGCCACTTGTGATGATATCAAGAAGGAAATGGTGCACTTAAATGAAAGATTACAACTTAAGGAGGATTAGCTCCATGCCACATTTGACACAAACAATGAGCTGTAGAACATCCTCAAAGAAGGTAAACGTCAAATTCAAGCACTAGAGAAGGAATGCATGGCATCAAGTGAGATACTTGTGCACACCAAAGTAGAACTGGATGCTTAAGAGCAAGAGATTCTCCAACTCCACGTGCTTAATGATCAATTTCTAGGGCATCCAAAAGCAGCTCAACAATTCAATAGTCTAAAGCTTGCATACAGCTCCACATTGGGAAAGTATAAAGACAAGTGCATGGAGTGGCAAAATCAAAAGGCAATAATTTCCAAGTTGGAAATTCAACTACTAGGTCAAGCTGATGACGATGTGGAGGGTTCAGCACAAGATATTCTGCTACAAGGCATCACTACATTATACCAAGAGCTTGCTGCAATCCTCCAGCAAGAGGATCACCTTGAAGGAAGAATACACATCCTCTGGAAACACTTGCAAATCAAAATGTTACATGCAGTATCTGGTCTTGATTGGACTAGACCAGTAAGCACCAAGATTCTCTGATATCTATGCCAGCATATGGATGAAGACGAGAAGAATGTGTTCTGTCTCTCAGTGCATACAAATCTCATACGGTTAAAGGCTGATGCAATACTACTATATGAATGCTTGATGGGAAGCCCCCCTTTGCAGGTAGTAGCCGTACTCCTACCTTTACTGCAACAATCACCAGCAACTTCCATGGGATATAACTCCCAGAAAAATCCAAAATTAAAGTTGTCAATGCCTACCAGAAGCGACAAGGATCTGCCAGAGGAATATGTGGTCTACCTTCAATCTAATCTCCCCTATCTTGCCACTCTCTATTCTAATCTACTCACATCCCTCCCTAACTCGAGTAGTATCCTCCATACCTTTCCAAAAATCCATGCTAACCCGTATTCCTTGCCATGCCTCTTTGCCCATGCCTCTCAACACTATCGCCTAATCCAAGAATCTAACTCCTATCATCCAGTCACACCTAACTTTTTTCCAACACTTGACAATCCATCCCCAGAGGATTATCAAGTTGCTAAATCAATTTGCCCTGCTCTCCCTCCACTTTCCACCAACATCCCTACTTCTACCTTCTCAAATTCACTACTTTCTTCGACCTCAAGCTTTTCCCCTATAACCTCTTCCTCTCCCCCAAGTCCACATATTCCTCCAATCTCCCTTGAGTTTTCAATGGAAGACACCATTAATGATTCCATCAACGAGCTTCAAGAATTGGATAATCCAATTCGCACACCCACACGGGAGTTGCAACAAGATACAAATAGGATTCCCATTCATGGTAATCCCATTGGTGATTTTGGAGGCAATACCCAAACATGCAATCAAGAGGAGGATGGGACCTCTCTAGAATTTCAATGAGTATCCACCAAGCACAAATCACTCCAAACATCAGTATGAAATTGGAGCCACGGGCTGCTTGGAGTAGACCAAACCTGCTCAATGAAAAGTACCTCCTTGAATAAATGCAGGCTCCATCTTCCTTTCGCACACATCCCACATTTGATGCGGTACCCTATTGCTACCAGTGGGATGCCAATCATCATGATCCAGATAATGCAGATGCTCCTCGCAATTGGCCATTGATCAATAGAAACTCTAGAATCAAATGGACAAGCCAGGAAACACTCATCAGTGCCTTGGACAAACATGCATCAATTATGCAAGGCAGTTATAACAAAACACTCAAGGAAAGTGCAAAATACAGTAGCAATCATCCTGGAGGTGGCCCTTACCATTGATGAGCATTTGCCCAACCTCAGCTTCAATCCAAATCAACAGATAGATGATCAAACATCAAGTCGCCTCTTTCAAAGAGCCATATCTCTTTAAGGGCATTATGTGTGTTTGTTTGAAGAAATGGTTGACACTGGCTTCTTAAAAACTGAGCAAGCAATCTACAGTGTTCGTGGATTACAAGGAAAATATCGACAACAAACTCACTCCATCTATCACCGCTGCCATCTTTACCATACTCATTGGGTAAAGACAACCACATCACAACATTGTTTATAGACTCAACCATAAACCGAGGATGGGTAATCAAATCAGTCCAGGGGAGTTAACCTTGTGGCAACAAGGGCTAGAAGTGCAGTCTAGGAAAACAACTATGCGAGCATTGTGTGTGTAGAGTAGCGGCAAAGCTCCGCTTGTAATATCTTGAGCCTAAAAGATGGTATGATAAATCTTAAAGGATGAGGATAGCCAAAATCCTCTCTATAAAATATCCAATTGTAATTGCAAAATTAGGATCTAGAGAGAGAAAGATTAAAAGCCTACACTTTCTAAGGTCCCTCCACTTTGTGTAGAGACCCAAAAGGTCCCTCCACTTTGTGTAGAGACCCAAAAGGTCCCCCCCAAAAGTGGAGGAACTCCTGTCCAAAAGGTCTCCTACAAAAGAGGTCCCACCACGGAGGTTCCTACGAATTGTGTAGAGACCAACATGTATAAATATCTCTCAATGGAATGAAGCTCCCAATCTTTGGGGTTCAGTGTTCAAGCTCACTATTGTGTTCATGCGATCGATCTCCATTGCGTCCATGCTCTCTTACACTATCGTGTTTTAGCATGCCCTTACCCTTGCACTCTCTACCCTTGTACTCCCTCCTCCTCCTCCTTCTCCCTCATCCTTCTCCTCCATCTCCTCCTCCTCCTCCTCCTCCTCCTTCCTCCTCCTCCTCCCATCTCCTCCTCCTTCCTCCTCCTTCATCCCTCCTCCTCCTCCTCCCTCCTCCTCCTCCTCCTCCTCCTCCTCCCTCCCTCCTCCTCCACTCTCCTCTCTCTCCCTCCTCCTTCCTTGTCCCTCCTCCTCAAGGAGACTAGCTCTCCACTCCTCAACCTTGGACTCCTCCTAAACCCTACAACCCCCTCTGAACCCTGGAACTCCTAGTTAGGCAAGAGCCTCCATCAATCGTTATAATCAAGCTCTCTTTCTCATTCATGCACGCATGAGACCTGCTTTCCACAGTTTAGCCTACACCTCTCACCAGAACATGACCCGAGGACTTATGCTACACTTATGAACACCTATGCTACAACGAGCAACAACACGACTGTAGGTGACCAACACCCTCGAAACCTGTAATTGGGTAAAAAAGTGACAACAGATACCCTTCTAGAGGTGTTTCTCTTGGAGAACCTTGAGAGAGGTACTCTTCACCAGTGATGGGAGGTCTCCGGCTTACCAGGTTAGTGTTTGAGGTGCAGGAAGAAGGGGCACCTAGCTAGAGATTGTACGAGAGGCCTATATAGGGTGCATCCCTCCTCATGGAGACGCATGGGCAGCATAGTGACATGAGAGAGGATGGGACTTGGAGAGGACTTGGAGGCCACCTAGGTAGAGACAGCCACAGTTTCATCATGATAGCAGGCAAAGTTGCAAACCCCTAGGTTAAGCCTTCGGAGAGAAGGTGGACCAAGGTGGGGAAAAAGAAGCATAGTAAATGGGCCAAAAAGAACCAACAATAGAGTCCCAAAGGTAAATGGCCCATAGGTAGGCATACCATGAGATCCGGAGAGAGAGCCCCCAACCTCAAGATATTCCTTAGGCCCGGCCCAACCACCAACCACGTGTAGGCATACCATGAGATCCGAAGAGAGCCCTTGGGACATTCTTTAGGCCCCTCTAGAGGAGAGACTTCTTGCTCACCGCTGGATCCTCCACACAGCAGTAGGAGCAAGCACCAGTGCCCATGGCCCCCCTAACTCACCCTCCTCAGAGTTGGGAGGAGGAGCCTCAAAGGACGTAGGTGCCATCATCGTGGTGACCTTCTACTGGGACAATGGTGAGATAGATCCTGCACAACCACCTTCCCCATCCCCCCGAACCTGCCAGCACCCTCTTTGTAGCCCCCTTCCATGCCTCCCCCACCCTCATCTCTACTGCCTGCTCCTCCTACGGTGATTACCCTCACCATCCCCCCCCCTCCTCTAGCCCTCTCCTCTTCCTGTCAAATAGCAGTAGCCTTCCTTAGGGCCTCTTCCTACCCTGCCAGGTTTGGCAGTAGACCCCTCATTTGCGAGCAAGGGCAAGGCAAAGGCTTCCATGCTGGCCTCTCTGCAGCAGTAGCAGGTCAGATTTTTGGGCACACAAGATTCAGCTTCTTCTTCTCACACATCCAGAGAGGGGTTCCAATGTTGAGTCCTCATGACTTAGCATGCGGGTTGGGAGGCCTCTGCTATGGGAGTGCTGGCAGTTGGGACCTTGGAACTATTTGGAGATCCTAGATTCATACCCCATGCCCCTGAAATTGACCATTCTAATCCTGGAGCCCCAAAAAAGGGGCATCGACACAATAGGATCCAGCACCCACCCGATTCGGATCCTCAATTTTGTCTCCAATGGGGGTGGAGAAGTGGACTCTAGAGCTTTTCGATGCGATGATGGAGCATCAAGTATACCAGATGATGGATGAGTAAATGGGACCTTAGGTCATGGATCTTTGGCTCACTCACAGTGGCTCTATGTACTTTTAGCTAAGCTTGTCCTCCACAGCAAAGCCAGGGTCATGCTTGGCAGTAGCAATGATCTGCTTGCCACCAGAGATAGTTCTCTCACAGATCCGCTATTGGATGCTTTAGTAGTGCACCAACCTTTTTGGTGTAGATGTTTCTTTCATGCAGTATTGGGCATGGAATGTAGGGATTGAGCAAGTGGTGACACTTGTTCGTTGGTGTATGGACACGTATTACTCTCCCTCCAAACCCCTAGCAAAGTTGCTAAAGTTTGGATTCCTAGAGTAGTCTCCCATGTGCAGGCAAGCCTTGTTCACTATTGTTCTGTCTCCAAGAGATTGACGACGGTGAGTTGGAATGTGCACGGCCTTCATGACCGTGCGTGCAGCCTGTCGTAGTACCTAATTCTTCATCAAGAATTGTAGCGGGCTCTGGTAGGTAGACTAGTTGACTTTCTCTTGATTCATGAGCACATGTTCTTAGTAGTAGACATCACACGTCGACACCTCCTTCTCTTTGGGAAGGCCCCAGAGGTTTGGTCCCCAGTAGTTGGCAGGAGGGGGTATGCATTTCGGTATCTCAGGCAATGGCCATAGAGGTCTTTGCACGAGGCGAGCTCATTCCAAGCTGTGCAATGTGGATGGGACTTTAGGCGGGAGAGGCCCGGATTGGTATCCGAAATGTGTACGCACCCACTTGTAGACAGCACCGCTCGGCTTTTTGGTGGCGGCACATGGATTGCTAGTAGAGGTGGACTCATGGATTGCTAGAGTGGACTTCAAGAACCTAGAGTTCATGGAGGATAAGAAGGGAGGAGCCTCTTTCATAGAGATGCCAGCTAGGGAGAGGAGTACTTTGGAGCAACTCATTTTTGCAATTAGTAAGACAGGGATCCATGGCAGGAGCTTGAGTTTACCTGGCTTCTGGGCAACCTCTGCATTTCTCCTTTGGCGGCATGATGGGCTGGTGGAGCACCTCAATAGATTTTATATTGGTGAGTGGGCTCTACTTCATGGCGGCTCCACTGACATTTTAGTAGGTACTATGATGTCGAACCACTCTCTAGTGGTTCTTCACTTGGAGAAGCCCTGTCGACGATGCGAACTTCCCCAAAAGGGGGTCCGTATACTATATGATCCCTTCTAGGAGGCGGACAATTGATAGTAGGGCACTAGAGACAACCTGAGGACAGACCCAATGAGGGGTGGGCATCATGGGTGGCACATATGCATGAGATCTTCTTTCCATGCTTTAGCCTACACCTCTCCTCGGAATACGACCCGAGGACCTATGCTACACTTGTGAACACCTATGCTACAACGAGCAACGACACGATTGTAGGTGTCCAACACCCTCGGAACCTAGGCTTGGGAGAGAGAGTGATAGTGCACGCACGCACGCATGCACACGCACACACACACACACACATGCATGCACATAGCCCAGCACACACACATGTGCACATGCACACACACATGTGAACATGCATACACACATGTAACATAGGTGCAACATGAACACACACAAAGCATTCCGCAAGCAACAAAATAACATCATTACTAAGAAGAAGAATCTATGTAAGAATTGTGGAAGGGTGAGGAGGAGATGGTGAGAGAAATCTTAACATAGTTAGGAATGCAAAATGGGTGGTAGGATCACCAGTTAGACACAAGTGGGTATAGAGAGGATCCATGAATTAAGTGATAAATAGGCAAAAACTACAACTAATCATACATGAAACATACATGAAATATACATGAATGAAGTGATAAATAGCTAAAAACTACAGCTAATCATGGATGAAGCATACATGATGTTGGCATAGATTTGGAGTATGTCTTGGATTGAGAAGAGTCCTCCATTTTATAGCCAATTATCAATCAATAAATTGCCCTCTTACATAGGGTGGAGGGCATTTTCCATGTAAATTGTTTTGTGATTTCTGTTCATATTGTAAACCATTTGTGATTGAGATGTATGTTTGCTTATGTTGGGGTTCGGTCCTGTAGCAACATGCCATGTCACAAAGAAGGTGGATGTGTTTAGCTTGGGGGTGGTACTCATGAAGCTCATTACTGGCCGCAAAGAATTAGAGGAGAGGCAACTTGAAAAAAGATGGGACTGTCGATTATGGTTAATAAGAAGGAACTCCTTAGATGGTAGATTTTGTGGTTGAGGTGGGGAATGAAACCACCCAAAGCATATGCACAGTTGTTGAATTAGCCAACCATTGCAAAGCTTGAGAGACTTACCAACACCCTAACATGAGCCATGCTGTGAATGTGCTCTCTCCTTTGATGGGACAATGAAAGCCTGGCGATGAGGGAGAAGACGAGGGAATCAATCTAAATATAACTCTTCCTCAAGCTCTCATGAAATGGCAAGCTTTTAAAGACTATTCTATCACATCCTGTGTACTAGATAACTATGTAGTCTTCTTGGAAAGTGTGCCTCTGTGTCCATGGTTGCTTACACAAACATCGCCTTCAAATGATGGGCAGTAGAGTCCCATAAACATTTGCCTACTTTGCGAAATTGCCTGCACCATAAGCTAACTCCAACAATGTCTGCCTACTTTGTTGTCATCCTCTTGTGGTGCTATTGCCTAGTGATGTTACCAACTTGGTATTTCTTAGTATTGTTACTATAAGAAATACTATGCTTACTATATAAGCTTGCCAAGGTTTCTTTTCTATCTAAGTTGTATTGACAAGGAGGTAGCAGTAGTTTGCATCATCCTTTTGCATACAAAGGTTGGGAATGCAACAAATAAGTTCTTCTTTTGTGTTTGAGATATTTTGGGCAAGAAGGTAATAGTAGTAGTTCACATTATGTTTTTGGGTGGGCATGCAATAAGGAAGTTTGATCTTAGTATTGTAAAGTGTAGGCATTATCTAATTTTAGTTATCTTTTATCTTGCAGCTATTTCCTATTATAACACAATATGCATTGGCATAAATGTTTTGTGCGTGATTGTTGATGTTAATGTGAAGCATTAGGTCTTCTTAACACATTTGCATTTGATTTGGATCAAGCTCCATATATTCATGACTCTCTCTTTTTTAAGAAACAAATATAGTTGAAAACAAGGTATTTCTTCATGATCTCTTGCTGGAAATTTTCAAATTAGGTTTTTCTTAACAAATTTGCATTTCATTTGGATAAAATTCTATACATTCATGACTCTTTCTTTAAAGAAAGAAATATAGTTGAAAACAAGTTGTTTTTTATCAAACAATTTCACATGTAGATCTAAACATACACACTTAAACATGCCCAAAGAATCAACACACATGTGCATCTATGTAGACACACCATGACATGTGTCAATAGGTAAACACACGCATATACATGTGTAGAGATATAGGCATATACATGTACACTTAAAGGAGCATACAAAATTACATGTGCACATGTGTGATACACAAATGTATATGTGTGCTTATACACACATATACACATATGTATATAGCTATTGGTTTTCAGAGAGAGAGAGAGAGAGAGAGAGAGAGAGAGAGAGAGAGAGAGAGAGAGAGAGATTTATGCAATGCTACCAAAAACATTTTTCTCAACTAAAACCAATGTCAAGGCTCCCAATTGAAAATCCCCTAAAAAGAATTCAAATATTTATAAATGAACTCTAAAATTTTATTCCTTGGAATTAAAGGCAACCTAGGATTCCAACCTTGACACCTGATGGAGGCAGACCTCTAACTTGATTTCTTGAAATTTTAGGCAACCTAGGATCCCAACCTTGAGACTTGATAGAGGCAGATCTCTAAACCATCGGAGACAGGTTATGCTACTTGTATAGGCAAAGCACTCACTTGTACCCACCCTCCCATGTAGAGCCACATGAGTGGATTAAGTAGATGTTGTGCATAGTCCAAGGCTTAAGCATAGTTTATATACATTGGGAAAGGTGTTAGGCCTTAGGTGGTGGCTAGAGATTAGGATTAACTATATAACAAGCTAGCTAGTTTAGGATTAACTAAACCCAGCATGGTGGTGAGCATACCAACATACTCAAGAGCCAGATATTCAAAGACAATGGCTAATCTTGTCTCTACGGAGAATTCACCTTTAGGTGTGCACTTTACCAACCCAAATTTGGAGACCTTAGCCCTATAATCACCGCCCATTAATACGTTGGGTGGCTTGAGATCTTTGTGAATGAAGCTCTTGTTAGCCAACCTATGAATAGATTGCAATCTATGAGCTACATATGACACAATACACAAATGCCTTTCTAGCTCAAAGCTGGTAGCTTCATCATCATTCAATTGAAGAAATGTTGGCTTAAAGTGCCCAAGTGTGTGGCGGCGAGAGGAGGTAGACATCGTGGGGCATGTCAGAGGGAAAAACCCACACACAAGGCACATGGCTCTAGCCTTTGATTCAATTTCAAATCCCTATATCCTCCTCTTACCATATATTAACTTCCTTTTCCTGTGACATGGTAGGTTCCTCTACCCACCCACATGACAGTTTAATCAACCCAAAATCTAAGATCATAGTGTTATAATCATCACACCCAATAATATATTGGATGGCTTGAGGCCCCTCAAAATGAAGCTGTTGTATGTTAGCTCTTGCAAATTTTCAAAACCCTTGAGCTAAGGTGGTAGGTTCATCCAATCAAAGAGATGCTAGCTTAGAGTGCCCAAGCATGTGGCTAGAGGAGGTAGATATTGTGGGGTTTGTGAGTGGGAAAAGCCCTCTTGCAGGTACATGGCACCAGCCTTCAATTCAAAATTCAAATCCCCCTTTCCTCCTGTTGCCATGTGTTAGCCTCTTCTTCCTACCACATGACACATTCCAAATAAAAGCTATTAAGTAGAGGTAACCAAAGGCATTGGAGGAAAAATTTCCAAGCACCCTAAATGCACAACACCTAGTTACCATGCTTGATTATATCCATAATCCTAGAGAAAAAAACCCTCAGCTTTGCTCTTGCTACTGCCTTCCTTGCTTTGTTCCTGCTCTCTCCTACCGCATATCTAGGCTAAGTGGTTTCACTAGCTTCTTTTGAAGCACTATTATTGTGGTCCTTTTGTGGTTATAAAATGAATTGGGATATAGACCTATGTCTTGCATTACAGTCTGCTTGAATCAATATTCTTACACCATCCTCCTTGGTAATATTGGATCCTCTTCTTGACCCCTCAAATCCCCCAAATATCATCATCTGATTCAATCTTCTCTCATTGCTTCCTCTCGTGATAGTTTTCTTGCAGCTCGTGGCTACTTTCTGTTGGTAATCTTTCTCTTATGGGGCATCGGTGCTTCAAATCCTAGTTGTTGTTAAGCTCACTTGACATCCATTTATCATTAGATCTTCCTTCAAGGTATTGTATGATTAGTCAAGGCATTTTGGATCTCTTCGATGTTACTTAAGGGTTAGTAGATTCTTCGGTGAATTCATTTCTAGCCTTGCAAGAAAGACTTGTCTTGATTTTATAATGAAATTCACTAATTCAAGCTATCATTGATGAAGTGTGCTTCCACTATGAGTGTGAGAGTTTGCAACTTGCTACTGAGGCTGAATTTTTGAAAAGGCAGCAAAATCTCAATGGCCTATAATGGCATAATGCCCTATTCCTTGGCTAGACTCTATGCTCGGATTCGAACATCGTTAGGTCAAAGCATACTTGTGATGGTGGAGGATGGATTGATACTCTGCGCAATCAAGGCTGAAGTTTTAAATAGTGAAACGTGACCTATTACAAAAGGATATTCTTTGTTCATCCATTCTAGACAGGTGGCAAAGTTGCTGCAAAAGGCTGGGCAATAACAAGTGGTCAGCAGGCTAGAGACTGCGTTGCTCATGATCTGCATGGACGCGTTGCACAATGGCAGGTGGCAAAGCTATGGCAAAAGGCTGCGCGGTGACAGGTGGTTAGACAAAAGATTGCACTGCAGTGGTGTTTAGAATGATCGATTTTGCGTCTCATTATTACGCCAAGAACCAACACGATGATCTCTCATAGGAAACCCCCCGAAACCAATTTTTGTCCATGGTGACTGAGATGATTTGTCCCATCCATAAAATATCTTACATAACAAATAGGTCGCGATGAACAGCACCTGGTGGGTGAATGCGACCAAACTTGTAGCTTCATCTTGCAGGGATATGTTAGCTTGGGGTTCTTTTGCTTTGTGAGATCCTGCAGTTTGAAACGATTAAGGAAAGATTACATCAAAGTATCTTTGGAGGTATGTTTTTTGGGGGAGGCCATTTGCTGCAGTCTTTAGACATCCTCTCCCTCTTTTTGTGTGCAAGTCGTTTGTTGCTTGTCTTTCATCTAATGTACGTTTTCTTGCTCTTTTGTAACCAAAAGGGAGGGTGGTGGGACTACATGGCTGGAGGCATGGCCACATGGAGCGAGAGTGCATTTCTAAGGTGCTGCCTCGTGTATCCTTTGAGTGCCACATGGCACCTTAAAAATAAGTAGATATAGAAGTTGAGGTGGCCCAACCATTTGCCTTCTTATTTTACATTATATCATCCCACATCAGTATGCATACACTTAAAATAGCCACAATATTATTGATTACATTTTCCTCTCTGCCCCTAGTATGGGATGTGTAGCAAGCATTCTTGTCTAGGGCAAATGAAACTTAGGCTCTTTATGTGATGAAAATGTCTTGTAAGGGTATAAAGGTTCGGGAGTCGATCTTGTCAATAGGATGCAACCTGGTAGTCCCCTGGCCGTGACTAGAAGCATAGTTTTGCTTACTCGACTCGTCCAATCCCATAACGAAACGGACTCCATCGATGTACTCATCTAGCCTATGTTCTCCATGAAATACACAAATTGAATGATCCTATTCTGTAAAACTTTCATTTACTTGTGTGACTTATGGTCTCACGTCCAAAGTTCGAATGTGATGGAGTGTGACATCACAATTATGGCCATAGTGTGCAATTGTAGGGTTTACTCAAACGCAAGAAGTCCATAGCAAGTACCCAACAAGTCCCTTTTGAATACGAAGCTGGGAACTTTCCCAGGAACTGACTTAAGCTTCCATGGACACTGTGTGGTTGCGGACGAATTCTCCTTATGGCTCCCCCCTGCAAGTTCTCTTGCATCCTGTAAGCTCCACCATGGCCATGATCCATGAAATCCAAGAAGACTCTGCCTCTTCTGAGACACCGGCTCCTCCATGCCATCGTCGGTGAGTGCCTAGCTCCTTTGTCCCCTTATCGTCCTCGCCTGCACTCGAACACCTTCATTTTTGAAATAGCCATTTTGTGCCCGCAGGATCGCAACACAAGACAGTGAAGCTGCGGTACGTGTCGAGAAGTTTGCAATCTCCCACAGGTGAAAGGGCACAAGGGCTTAACAGTGAGGAATGGTTTATTTCCTGTCGCATTCTACCGTCTCCTCAGAGACGAATGTTTTATTTCCTGTCGCATGTGACTGCCTCCTCAGCTCTCGTGTTTATGCCTCTTCCATCAATGATAGATCTAAAACTCTCTATGTGTGTGTGGCGTTATTTGATGCAGGGAATCTAAATCTTTAGGACTCCCCGACACAATCTTTCTGAGTCAGGGGCTGACAAAGCGTTCGTCAAGGAATTGCACCACGCTCTGAAGAAGACAGATTACGAAGTGGATCCCTTTTTTGATATGGAGAGCCTCCCCAAAGCAGAGATCGTTACAATGAAAAGCATTCTGGAAGTTGCAAGGGAGTGCCGACTTGCCATTATCGTTGTATCAGAGGCTTTCTTCACCGTTACGAAAAACCCAATGTTGGAGCTTGCAGTTTGTGTGGATTCTCAGCGGCGACTTCTTCCTTTGTTCTATGGGTTGACGGTTCCTGAGTTCAAGAATGAGAAGAGGCGTGATGGATGGCTTCGGACATGGAGAAAATGGGAGTAGAACCAAGAGGACTCCGACTTGACCTCAAAGTAAACATTGCTAAATGGGAAAGGGCTTTGAAAATTGTAGGTGACATCAACGGAGTAGAGCTAATCAGGGGCATACAAAGTCAAAGTGCTTATATTGAATCCGTCCTCAGTCATGTAATGAAGGTGGTTCCTCTTGGCATTCCCTGTGACGATTCTGATATTCAAGGCAAGGAAAGGCTTTGTGAGGTGAGATTTCCGAAAATGCCTTTTAGTATGTAGCTTCTAATTTGAAATAGCTTTTTACATGAAAGAATCTGAAATGCATGATGATGTTCTCGTATGGGTTTCAGGAGGTTGACCGCATGTTTTCATTTCCTCTTTCGGATGAAACATCACCTCGAATCTTGGGGTTGTATGGTATGAGTGGCTTGGGAAAGAGTACTTCATGTAGAGCTCTACTGAATTTCTACAGGCCCAGATATTTCGGCAGAGTATGTCACATTGAATTTGAAAATGGGCAGCCTCAAAGCAAGAAAGAGATGATTCTAAAGCTGATAAAGCAGGTTTTGAGAGCGCTAACAAACATATCACCAGAGGTTGCAGAGCGTGCGACTGATGAGCATGTGGTAGGTTATGTCTGAAAATTTCATGATTCTGGTTAGTTACTGCTCTCCTTCCAGAGTTTGAGATGACGTAGTTTTTAATTTAAATGGTCTTGCAGGGAAGATACATGCTGAAAAAGCATATGGGGCAGAACCAAGTTTTCATAGTTGTTTATAATGTGGCCATGGAATCTGTGAAAGAAGATAGATTATTTTTGGAAGGGGCATTTCACGCCAGAAGCAAAGTGCTTGTCGTTGGACGTAGCCTGGACATTCAAGAGGTACTGAGGGGGTATGCAGGAAACTCGGCAATACAATTTGTACCTACATTGACAGAGGATGAAGCCATCGCACTTTTTATGCAAAGCCTTGGCTATCGTTTTGAGTCCCCCGAGGTGCATAAAGACCTCTTCAGGTATTGTGTACATGAATGCGATTTTTCCGACTGTGTTTTCCACTATCCTCCTCTGGCATTGATCGCATTAGCTTCAGTTCTAGGAGAGGAGAGTCCTGAGGATTGGGATAGATTTGTAACAAGGTTAGGGTCCAAAGGGATCAACGCACTTCCAGAGGATCAGGTGTTCAAAATTCTACGTGTGAGCTATGATGGATTGAATGACAAGGAAAAACAGATTTTCATGGACATAGCTTTGTTCATTCCTTCATCTACTCGAGATGATCATGATGCAGTGTGGAACTGGCTTGACTTCGTACACGGAGCAGACGAAGTGACTATAAGCGTGAGTACTGGTCTTTGCCTTTCGTCAGTTGTGCAGCTGTAAATCATCTTCTGGTTTCCAAGACCAACAAATAGCCGTTCTTCTTGTAATTCGTATTTTCGTCGGAGGAGTGTATTTTGAGATTGTAGCGAATCACTTGTACTGACATTGTAATCTGGTGTCCTCGGGCGGCAGGTGAAAATCCTGAGGAAAAGGTCACTGTTGATGAACGGCGGCTTAATAATGCAGGACTTGTACAGAGAGATGGCGCGACGGTTGGGCAAAGAAACGAAAGGCAAGTCATTCTTTCTAGAAAGAGAAAACATCGATAGAGGGGTGCCGATGGAAGTGAAAGGCCGCATAGAAAGTTTGGGTTTTGCAGAGTGTGTGTGGGAGAATCGTTCAAGAATCCTAGATGTCTCTTCATATCCTCAACTCACGGTTCTAAAGCTGACAGGAAACCAGGCTCTGGTGAAAGTAAAGATAGGGGAGCAAAATTGGAGCTTGAAGAGCCTGTCAGTGTGTGTCTTAAGCTGTGCATTTTTGAAGAACTGTGTCTTGAGAGATGGAAGATGGTTGGGGTGTTGGGACTACGGTGCGACAGCATGTCTGACGGCTTTACTATTCATCTGCAAACCTGCAAGGACCTTGAACGTCTTGTGTACATGAGGAAAGAGGTAGTTGCAAATGGGAGGTGGCTGTCGGGGTTGAGCATTCGTAGGTTGAACAAACGCAGCGCTTATCATTGCAGACCATAACAACATCCCGAAAGGCGAACATAACTGAAGCATCACATATATTAGGGGGGCGTGCTTTGCTTGCTTGCTATCAAAGAAACCTGTCTATAAGATTGGCATCCTAAACACATGACCGAAACAGGAAGAAAGAAAAGTTCCATATTCGCTGTGAGTATTAAATTTGACGTGGGAAAGATACTACCGTGGAAGGTAGGACGTCTAGGGTTTTAGTACAGAAGTTAGGAATTTGCCTCTATAAAGTTAACAAGTGCGTAAGCTCGAAATCGCTTGTCGAAGTTGTTTGTCTTTTGAATTGTGGCTTGGCAGGAATGATGAGGCAATTAGATGTGTGAGCTGATTTCTTCATCTTTGAACTGAAATTCATCGAGGCTATTATCCATTCTCTCTGACCTGCCAGTTGCCAGCCGCTTGATCAGTTGAACGCTGTCATTGCTCCTTGGATGCTTACTGTGGTCGTTGCTTGACGTCCACTTAAAGAGTGGACTGTCTTTAAACTCCGGTTTCTTGTTTTATTTACCTACAGAGAATACGAAACTTTCGCTGCTTGACACCCACTTAAACGGTGGATGTTCTTGTTTCATTTACATTGTTAGATCCGCGGTGTTCGGCACAACGAATATGGAACTTTTCTCCCTTCTTGTTTTGTCGTGTGTTTAGGATGCTAATCTTATAGACATGTTTAGGATGCTAATCTTATAGACAGGTTTCTTTGATAGCAAGCAAGCAAAGCACGTCCCCCTGGTATATGTGGTGCTTTAGTTATGTTCGCCTTCAAGATGTTGTAATGGTCTGCAATGATAGGTGCTACGTTTGTTCGACCTATGAGTGTTCAACTCTATCCCTCTCTCCGCTTGATCATACAGTTCTCTGAAAGATACTAGCGTGGAAGATAGGACGTCTAGGGTTTTAGTAGAGAAGTTAGGGTTTGACCTCTATAAAGTCAACAAGCGCGTAAGCCTGAAATCCTTGTCGAAGTTGTATGTCTTTTGGATTGTGGCTTGGCAGGAATGATGAGGCAATTAGATGTGTGAGTTGATTTCTTCCGGATGGTGTTATGGTCTGTAATGATAGGTGCTACGTTTGTTCGACCTACGAATGTTCAACTCTCTCTCTCTCTCTCTCTCCGCTTGATCATATAGTTCTCTGAAAGATACTAGCATGGAAGATAGGACGTCTAGGGTTTTAGTAGAGAAGTTAGGGTTTGATCTCTATAAAGTCAACAAGTGCGTAAGCTTGAAATCGCTTGTCGAAGTTGTCTGTCTTCTAGATTGTGGCTTGGCAGGATTGATGAGACAATTAGATGTGTGAGCTGATTTCTTCATCTTTGAACTGAAATTCATCGAGGCTATTATCCATTCTCTCTGACCTGTCAGTTGCCAGTCGCTTAATCATTTGAACGCTGTCGTTGCTCCTTGGATGCTTATTGTGGTCGTTGCTTGACGTCCACTTAAAGGGTGGATGCCTTTAAACTCCGCTTTCTTGTTTTATGTACCTACAGCGAATATGAAACTTTCGCTGCTTGACGCCCACTTAAACGGTGGATGTTCTTGTTTCATTTACGTTGTTAGATCCGCAATGTTCGGCACACCGAATATGAAACTTTTCTCCCTTTCTGTTCCGTTGTGTGTTTAGGATGCTAATCTTATAGATAGGTTTCTTTGACAGCAAGCAAAGCACGTCCCCTTGGTATATTTGTGGTGCTTCAGTTATGTTCGCCTTCCGGATGTTGTTATGGTTTCAATGATAGGCACTACGTTTGTTCGACCTACGAACGTTCAACTCTATCCCTCTCTCCGTTTGATCATATAGTTCTTTGAAAGATACTAGCGTGGAAGGTAAGGACGCCTACGGGTTTAGTACAGAAGTTAGGGTTTGGCCTCTATAAAGTCAACAAGTGCGTAAGCTTGAAATCGCTTGTCGAAGTTGTTGTCTTTTGGATTGTGGCTTGGCAGGAATGACGAGGCAGTTAGATGTGTGAGCTAAGAAATCTTTGAACTGAAATTCATCGAGGCTATTATCCATTCTTTCTGACCTGCCAGTCGCCAGTCGCTTGATCATTTGAACGTTGTCATTGGTCCTTGGATGCTTACTGAGGTCGTTGCTTGATGTCCACTTAAAGGTGTCCACTTAAAGGGTGGATGTCTTTAAAGTCCGGTTTCTTGTTTTGTTTACCTATAGCAAATATGAAACTTTCGTTGCTTGACGCTCACTTAAACGGCGGATGTTCTTGTTTCATTTACGTTGTTCGATCCGCAGTGTTCGGCACAGCGAAGAAGAAACTTTTCTCCCTCTCTATTTCGTCGTGTGTTTAGGATGCTAATTTTATAGACAGGTTTCTTTGACAACAAGCAAGCAAGGCAAGCTCCCCTGGTATATGTGGTGCTTTGGTTATGTTTGCCTTTCGAATGTTGTTATGGTCTACAATGATAGGCGTTGCGTTTGTTCGACCTACGAATGTTCAACTCTATTCCTCTCTCCGCTTGATCGTACAGTTCTCTGAAAAATACTAGCGTGGAAGGTAGGACGTCTAGGGTTTTAGTAGAGAAGTTAGAGTTTGGCCTCTATAAAGTAAATAAGTATGTAAGCTCGAAATCGCTTATTGAAGTTGTCTGTCTTTTGAATTGTGGCTTGGCAAGAATGATGAGGCAATTAGATGTGTGAGTTGATTTCTTCATCTTTGAACTGAAATTCATCGAGGCTATTATCCATTCTCTCTGACCTGCCAGTCGCCAGTTGATTAATCAATTGAACGCTTTCATTGCTCCTTGGATGCTTACTGTGGTCGTTGCTTGACGTCCACTCGAAGGGTGGATGCCTTTAAACTCCGGTTTCTTGTTTTATTTTCCTACACCGAATATTGAACTTTTGCTGCTTGACGCCCACTTAAACAATGGATGTTCTTGTTTGATTTACGTTGTTAGATCTGCCGTGCTCGGCACAGTGAATATGAAACTTTTCTCGCTTCTTGTTTTGTCGTGTGTTTAGGATGCTAGTCTTATAGACAGGTTTCTTTGACAGCAACCAAGCAAAGCACGCCTCCCTAGTATATGTGGTGCTTCGGTTATGTTCGACTTTCGGATGTTGTTATGGTTTGCAATGATAGGCGCTACGTTTGTTCGACCTATGACTGTTAAACTCTATCCCTCTCTTCGCTTGATTATACAGTTCTCTGAAAGATACTAGTGTGGAAGTGAGAACGTCTAGGCTTTTAGTAGAGAAGTGAGGGTTTGACCTTTATAAAGTCAACAAGTGCGTAAGCTTGAAATCGCTTGTCGAAGTTGTCTGTCTTTTGGATTGTGGCTTGGCAGGAATGATGAGGCAATTAGATCCGTGAGTTGATTTCTTCCGGATGTTGTTATGGTCTGCGATGATTGGTGTTGTGTTTGTTTGACCTACGAATGCTCAACTCTATCCCTCTCTCCGCTTGATCATACAGTTCTTTGAAAGATACTAGCGTGGAAGGTAGGACGTCTAGGGTTTTAGTATAGAAGTTAGGGTTTGATCTCTATAAAGTGAACAAGTGCGTAAGCTTGAAATCGCTTGTCGAAGTTGTCTGTCCTTTGGATCGTGGCTTGGCAAGAATGATGAAGCAATTAGATGTGTGAGCTGATTTCTTCATCTTTGAATTGAAATTCATCGCGGCTCTTATCCATTCTCTCTGACCTGCCAGTCGCCAGTTGCTTGATCGTTTGAATGCTGTTGTTGCTTCTTGGATGCTTATTGTGGTCGTTGCTTGATGTCCACTTAAAGGGTGGATGCCTTTAAACTCCGATTTCTTGTTTTATTTACCTACAACGAATATGGAACTTTCGCTGCTTGACGCCCACTTAAACGGCGGATGTTCTTGTTTCATTTACGTTGTTAGATCCACAGTGCTTGGCACAGCAAATATGAAACTTTTCTCCCTTCTTGTTCCGTCGTGTGTTTAGGATGCTAATCTTATAGACAGGTTTCTTTGATAGCAAGCAAGCAAAGCATGCCCCCTTGGTATATTTGTGGTGCTTCAGTTATGTTCGCGTTCTTGATGTTATGGTTTGTAATGATAGGCGTTGCGTTTGATCGACCTACGAATGTTCAACTCTATCCCTCTCTTTGCTTGATCATACAGTTCTATGAAAGATACTAGCGTGGAAGGTAGGACGTCTAGGATTTTAGTACAGAAGTTAGGGTTTGCCCTTTATAAAGTCAACAAGTACGTAAGTTGAAATCGCTTGTCAAAGTTGTCTGTCTTTTGGATTGTGGCTTGGTAGGAATGATGAGGCAATTAGATGCGTGAGCTGATTTCTTTATCTTTGAACTGAAATTCATCGAGGCTATTATCCATTCTCTCTGACTTGCCACTCGCCAGTTGATTGATCATTTGAACGTTGCCATTGCTCCTTGGATGCTTAGTGGTTATTGGTTGATGTCCACTTGAAGGGTGGATGCCTGTAAACTTTGGTTTTATTTACCTACAACGAATATGGAACTTTCGCTGCTTGACGCCCACTTAAATGGCGGATGTTCTTGTTTCATTTACATTGTTAGATCACCAGTGTTCATCACAGCGAATATGGAATTTTTCTCCCTTCCTGTTCCGTCGTGTGTTTAGGATGCTAATCTTATAGACAGGTTTCTTTGACAGCAAGCAAGCAAAGCACGCCCCCTTGGTATATGTGGTGCTTCAGTTATTTTTGCCTTCTAGATGTTGTTATGGTCTGCAATGATAGGCGTTGCGTTTGTTCGACCTACGAATGTTCAAGTTTATCCCTCTCTCCGCTTGATCATACAGATCTCTGAAAAATACTAGAGTGGAAGGTAGGACGTCTAGGGTTCTAGTACAGAAGTGAGGGTTTGGACTCTATAAAGTGAACAAGTGCGGAAGCTCGAATTTGCTTGTCGAAGTTGTCTGTCTTTTGAATTGTGGCTTGGCAAGAATGATGAGGCAATTAGATGTGTGAGTTGATTTCTTCATCTTTGAACTAAAATTCATCGAGGCTATTATCCATTCTCTCTGACCTGCCAGTCACCAGACGCTTGATCATTTGAACGTTGTCATTGCTCCTTGGATGCTTACTGTGGTCGCTGCTTGACGTCCACTTAAAGGGTGGATGTCTTTAAACTCCAGTTTCTTGTTTTATTTTCCTACACCGAATATGGAACATTTGCTGCTTGACGCCCACTTAAATAAGGGATGTTCTTGTTTTATTTATGTTGTTAGATCCGTAGTGTTCGTCATAGCGAATATGGAACTGTTCTCTCTTTTTGTTTCGTCGTGTGTTTAGGATGCGAATCTTATAGATAGGTTTCTTTGACAGCAACCACGCAAAGCACGCCTCCCTGGTATATGTGGTGCTTCAGTTATGTTTGGCTTCCGGATGTTGTTATGGTCTGCAATGATAGGTGTTGCGTTTGTTCGACTTAGGACTGTTCGACTCTGTCCCCCTCTCTGCTTGATCATATTGTTCTTTGAAAGATATTATTATCCAATCTCTCTGACCTACCAGTTGCCAGTCGCTTGATCATTTGAACATTGTCATTGCTCCTTGGATGCTTAATGTGGTCGTTGCTTGATGTCCACTTAAAGGGTGGATGTTTTTAAAGTCCGGTTTCTTGTTTGGTTTACCTATAGCGAATATGAAACTTTTGTTGCTTGACGTTGACTTAAACGACGGATGTTCTTGTTTCATTTACGTTGTTCGATACGCAGTGTTCGACACAGCGAAGATGAAACTTTTCTCCCTTCTATTTTGTCGTGTGTTTACGATGCTAATTTTATAGACGGGTCTCTTTGACAGCAAGCAAGCAAAGCACGCCCCTTGGTATATTTGGTGCTTCAGTTATGTTCGCCTTTCAGATGTTGTTATGGTTTGCAGTAATAGGCGTTGCGTTTGTTTGACCTACGAATGTTCAACTCTATCCCTCTCTCCGCTTGATCATACAGTTCTCTGAAAGATACTAGCGTGGAAGGTAGGATGTTTAGGGTTTTGGTACAGAAGTTAGGGTTTGGTCTTTATAAAGTCAATAAGTACGTAAGCTTGAAATTGCTTGTCGAAGTTGTCTATCTTTTGGATTGTGGCTTGGCAAGAATGATGAGGCAATTAGATGTGTGAGCTGATTTCTTCGTCTTTGAACTGAAATTCATCGAGGCTATTATCCATTCTCTCTGACCTACCAATTGCCAGTCGCTTTATCATTTGAACGTTGTCATTGCTCCTTGGATGTTGCATGTGGTCGTTGCTTGATGTCCACTCAAAGGGTGGATGTCTTTAAACTCCGGTTTCTTGTTTTATTTACCTGCATCGAATATGGAATTTTCGTTGCTTGACGCTCACTTATACGGTGTATTTTCTTGTTTCATTTACGTTGTTAGATTCGCAGTGTTAGTCACAGTGAATATAGAGCTTTTCTCCCTTCCTCTTTCGTCGTGTGTTTAGGATGCCAATCTTATAAACATGTTTCTTTGACAGCAAGCAAACAAAGCATGTCCCTTGGTATACGTGGTGCTTCAGTAATGTTTGCCTTTCGGATGTTGTTATGATTTGCAATGATAGGCATTGTGTTTGTTCGACCTATGAATGTTCAACTCTATCCCTCTCTTCGCTTGATGATATAGTTCTTTGAAAGATACTAGTGTGGAGGATAGGACGTCTCGGATTTTAGTACAAAAGTTAGGGTTTGGCCTCTATAAAGTCTACAAGTATGTAAGCTCAAAATCGCTTGTTGAAGTTGTTTGTCTTTTGCATTAAATTTGAGCTCCCTTCCATTAAGGCCTAAATATACACATGATCAACCCACACTACTACTTTCTCATCTTCACATAGTTTCTTGCCTTGTGTATTCTCTCTCCTACTCTCTCAACTTGGTATCAAAGCCCATTGTTTCTTCTACTCAGATCCTTTGTGTAGCAGTTCTTATACTCATCTTTAACCTAAGGAGAGAGCTACACACACACACATGCTAAGATCCTGAAGGAAATGTCGTACAAGACACCTAGTCAAAATGTTTGTTTGTGTTGTGTAAAGGGGGGGGGAGGTAGCTAGACTTTAGTAGGTCAACCACAACTCTCTCTCAATTATGCTTAGAGGGTGTGCAACATCCATCCGAACTACAAAAACTCATGAATGAGTATGCCCATCAACCACATCTTAGCTACCTTTTTATATATGAAAGCAAGAATCCACCTCCCAACCTTTTAAGAATGCTTGAGTCTTTTTTGTGCATTGCTATGGGTGCTCATAGATGCTATAGCAGAGGAGTTGAATGAAAAGAATGATGGCATTTTCTCTATGGTCCGTCATTCCTTCTATTCATCTCACATTCTTTAAATCCTTAACGCATGATTGCTAACAAGTGGTTGGGTTGGGTTGTGTGTGCAATGCAATGCTTTTGGAAGGATGTCTACCACGTGCAGAGGCTTTCATGGAGCTCTCTAGGAACTTGATGCATTTGGACTATAAGGCTTTCTTACTAAAATTGTTACGAGGTCAAGGAATGAATGCCCATTAAAGCAAGTCCTTAAGTGTCTCTTCTCATCCCATAAACAAGAATTCCAACCCATATCCTATAGTTGAGCATCAAAGGAACTTTATCGACAATAGAATTTTGAAAATTTCAAAAATTGTGATTTTGAATTTGAATCATAGGTTAGGGTGATGTTTTCTAGTGAAGTATTTTTGGGAGAAAATGTTAATAATTTAATTATTGAATATTTAATTACAAGTTAAGGTGATGTGGGAAGTTGGAGGAGATTCACAAGGATTGATCTCATGGGGTCGTTAAGGAATCTATTTATATGCAAGGCCATGATTTTCAGTATGGATGCTAAGATCCTAGAGGGAATTTTGTATGAGGGCACCCAATTAAAAGCTATGTATGTGGAAGGGTGGCAATGAGACTTTAGTAGGTTAACTACGACTCTCTCTGGTTTATGGTTAAAGGGCATGCAACATCCATTTGAACTACAAAAACTCATGAATGAGTATGCCCATCTACCACATCTTGGCCACCTTTCCATATATAAAAGCAAGATTTCACCTCTCCACCTTCTAAGAATGCTTAGTCTTTTTCATGCAGCGCCATGGGTGCTCACAGATGCCATAGTAGAGGAGTTGAACCCAAAGAGTGAACACATTTTCTCTATAGTCTATCATTCCTTCTACTCGGCCTTCTGCAAAATGAGCCTCTCAAATTCTTTAAGGCCTTAACACACGATTGCTAACAAGGGGTTGAGTTGGGTTGTGTGCACAATGCAGGGCTTTTGGAAGGATGTCTCCCATTTTCTCCTCGGCCCACAACACGTAGAGGTTTTTATGGAGCTCTCTTGCAACCTAATAGAGCTAGACTATAAGGCTTTCTTACTCAAACTTGTTAGGAGGTCAAGGAATGAATGCCTCTCAAAGCAAGTCCTCTATTGGCTCTTCTCATCTCGCAAACAAGTCCCAACTCTTATTTGGTTTTTGAGCATGGTGCGACCATTATCAACAACAGAATTATGAACAATTCAAAAATTGTGATTTAAATTTGAATTTGAATCATAGGTTAGGGTGATACTTTCTTGTGAACAAGTTTTCAAAGAAAATGTTATTTAGTGCTGAATATTTAATTACAAGTTAGGGGATGTTTTCTAGTGAAATATTCTTGGTAGAAATTGTTATTTAGTATGAAATATTATGGATTTTAGTACCAAATAATATATCTGCGACTAAAGCATTTTATCTAACTTTGTTTCAAGTCTCTAAATTTATTCTCTTAGTTTCTCTAGTTCTTTTTCCTATTTCTTTCTCTAAGCTTTTGAAGTGCACCAACTTCAATTTCTCTTTGTTTCTTAGTTTGCATTCTCTGTGCTTAGCAATTTTCCAAGTTTCTAAGCTTAACTTATTTTCGCGATGTAAGAGTTTTTCTAAGTATTTTGAGTTTCAATTTACATGCATGCATAAACCCTAAGAAAAACTCTTTCATATGCATCTTAGATCCTGTTATTCCTTAAATATGAATTCAAGCTCCCTTGAAATACCATTAAGTCCTAAATATACACATGGTAAACCCTTGAATATTGCATGTTAACACACTTAGTTCTCTATATTTTTTTAATTGCCCCTAAATTATTTCTAGTGAAAGTTAGAGATGCTAGACTCTTGAATTGAAAGGCTTCTCCATTTTTTGGCTTTGAGGTATGCCCATGAACGAGCCAAGGACTTTAGGATTTAGCCTCTTGGAGTACTTCGTTAATCCTAAATCCCTTTGAATACAATACTTTCTTAAAGAGGATTAACACAAAGTTTATTTGGTTTAAGCTATAATTCTTCTCTTTCTCTCATGTTTCCTTAACTTTGATTCTCATGCTTGTCTCTAGTTTCTTTTATTAAGAATGGTGTAAATTGTGCTATTCTAAGGAGGACTATTCTTTTATGAAGAATGGTGTAAATTGCACTATTCTAAGGAGGACTAGAAGGGCAAAGGGAATAAACCCAATTATAATGGGTAAAGATGTATAGATTCTTCATCATGTTTATAATACAAGTAGTGTGGAGTCACCGATTGTGTGTATTCTCTCGTGATATCAGAGCCCATAGTTTCTTGTGCTTGGATCCTTGTGTATTTTCTCTCTCCTACTTTCTCAAATTGGCATAAGAGCTCATAGTATCTTGTGCTTGGATCCTTTGTGTAGCATTTCTTATACTCATCTTTTTTTAAAAAAAGAAAAAAAAATGTTTTTGGTATTATGTCTCAAAAGACAAGGTATGACCATGTCAAGTGCCCTTTACATGTGGTTCAACCAGTAAACAAAAGAAGAAGGTGGCTAGAAAATAAATGGTTATCTTATATTGAGTCTTTTAGCTTCAAGAGAGATGTAGAGGCCCTTGGCCCCTACAAGGAATGAACCCACGCGATACTCTCAAAGCAACAAGAACAAGAAGATACATGAACAAGAATGAAGAAAGATAACTGATCGATTGGTTGCTCTTGCATTGCATGCATATATATAGAGAGGTCTATGCCCCTTCATTGCCCACTCATGTGCCTCTTGGTATTCCCATGTGCACACACCTCTTGGCATCCCCACTTAGGGCTACACCTGTGTGGTTTTAGGCCCTAACACATGGCACTCACGGTGGATTGTGCGAACCACACAATGCACATCCCCTGAGTAGAAGTCAGATGCCGTAATAGTGCATGTGAAATAAGAAGAGATACAATCCTTTTAGGCAGAGCCGAGCAGAGGACCTCATGTGAGTGCTGAAATGAAATACAATAGTAGGCATAGAATGCCACATTCTTCAAGAAACTCCAGCAATGTTGATGTAGATCTTGCCTTTTCAATTGCAAAATAATTGCACCAATAACTGCCCATACACTTGCAATCTGCAAAACATCGTACATTCTTCTTTCCGCATCACCACAAAATACTGCATGTTCCCCTTCCATGAATCAAATGCCTGGATCTAGGCGCTACATCTGATATATCCCCATCCTACATTTGCCTCCATCTCTTGGACACTGCATCTTCTTGGCTAGTCGAAGAAAAACTTAGATGTATTCTTATGCAAGTATGAGATAGAAAATAGCACAAGAAATTCATCTGCATATTAATTGGTTGCTGGATTAGAATAAAGAAAACCATTCACTGCTGTTACTGCAATTCATTGTTTGTTTTGCACCATAGGATTTCCGCACAGGATCTGCTCCAACATGGCTTCGTCATGAATACTTTGCATGCAACACCACAATAATAGCAGATTGCCCTTGTAACAAAGTTGGTCAAAACTTCTCCATCCAACATTTTACATGGCATTTTAGTCACTCACACCGAAAAATTACATCTCTGAATTCAACAGGTCTTTGATCATCTTCCTCTGCAACTCATGCTGATTCAACCATTGAACCCTCAGGCATGGAGTATTTGTCATAGATCACCAACAATGGACAACCTCCTCCACTACGTATCCGGATCAGGAAATCGCACGAACTGCAATAGTCAGGTCAACAATAGCCCGCAAATAACCCGCAAGAATCTCCGCAATTGGTATGGACTCCACCATAGGTTTGGATTCGTCCGTGACAACGACGCTGCAACACAACTGTCGCAAAACGCACCACAATAACTGTAAACATTGAGCGCAATTGCATTTCTACTTTGCTCCCTCATGAATAGGCCGGCCTTCCGATGGTCAGTAGGTGCAGCATGATCTGGGCCATGGCGCCGTGCTTGCCACAGTGATGCGAACATCAAAGAAGCCATAGCTCCGACTTTGAGAACTCTGCATCAGTAACTCCGCATCCGAACGCAGAAAAAACTCCGCAAAATAATACACCAGACAAGAAATAGTTCCGGTTGTCGTATTTTCTTTGCATGTAGTCCGTAGACTGCAAGATCATTGCAGTCAAAGTATCCCAACAATACGTAAGGTCCGGATGATCGGTTTGATCAACAAGAGCGTCTGCATAAACAAGCATCTGCATTAGCCCTCAAACAGCATCTGTACCACATCCGGATCAACACCGCAATAGTAGCGGCACCGCATCCGCATTAGATCCTGCAGCAGCAACAACTTCCAAATAGGTAGCACTCTTGATGTCGTATGAAGAAATGGCCGCATTTGATCGAAGCTGTGCCTCCACTGATCATCACACCGCATGCAATGTTCGAACAAACAGGCCTGCACTCGCCTTTGCCAAGAGCTTGATCTCCGGGGTCTGCATGATGATCGCTCCCTTCGGGATGCAACATGGTCAACGTTATCTAGGCCGTCCACAAAAGCTTGGTCGTCATCTCTTCTGATAGAAACTGTTACACGGGCCTTCATGCCAAAATGTAGCGCCCTTGCATTGTGGAGCGAGTCTCTGAGAGCGAGATCCTTTGCTTTCCCAATGGCTAGAAGAAACCGACCAAACGATTCCCTTGCTGCCTAATTCTTGAAATCAGCTTAGGATTAACAAAGATTCGTTGAGGCGCTCTTAGCAGTAGATTTGGTTGATGGCCTGAAGCGGAAGAAAATAGTTGCCATTGCTGCCCGTACTCCGTTTTTTTGAAAACTCCGATTGCATGGGAGATGACTGTGAAGAGAGTGGGAGAGAAGTAAGGAGTCTCACTTGCAGCTTTCTCACATACACAATGAGGGAATACACACAAAGGTGGAGGTTGAAAACAGTTTTCCTCTTCTTAGTTGTGAAAGCCAAAAGAACTCTCTGTAAGTACAAAAGGAATAAGTGAACCCTATATGTGGGTCTCAAACCAAACTCAGCTAACCTAGGTGGCATACTAACTAAGCCACTAACTGATGACGGAAATGAGAGAGAGGGAGAGAGAGAGAGGAGTGCACACGATATAGCTACCTGTACACTAAGTGTATTGACAATGAACATGAAGATATACATGTGAACCCCTTAGGGTTAGGGTTAGGGTTTGCCCCTATGCCCTATGTGGATAGTGCAATTTACACTATCTTTAACACCCCCTATTAAATTGCATTGGGTAAGCAGAGAGTGCATGTACAAGACCTTTTTGTGGATTTTGTTTGGTGCATATGCTAGCATCCAAAACTGAAAAGAAAACTGAAAAGAAATCAGAGTAGTATGTGCGTATGTGAGCACAGTGACTACGAAGTGGAAGCATGTACAATGAGTACAACTTACGATCCTGTACATATCGTGGATTTTCCCCTCTTAAGTTGTGGGTCATCCTTCGCCTTTGGGAATAAAACCCAAAAGATAGGCCGAAAGGAAGAGGAAGGAAATATGGAGCAAGTCAAGTCCACCTGGATCAAAGACTGGTCGATCAAAAGACTGTTGCGTGAATATCTGCATGTATAGCGGCTGCGTACTGAACATGTCAAAGCTGAACATGTTGTGAGTCATTGTGGACTGTGCCGCTGCTTTGAAGAAGAGGCATCTAGATGTGAGGCTACTCGATGTAGCTATGGAGAAACAATCTGGTAGGTTGTGACATATGAGGTTGTTACCAACCCAAAAGAATCGACAGCAATGTGCAAGGTATGCTGTAGTAGAAGCATAATCTCTGTCAAATGATGCGGTGTCGAAGAAGACCGCATAGTCGATGTGGACACAGTGATCCAAGGGCTGAAAATCTAGGGCCGAAGGTGCAGGTGTGATACACTACTCTGTTGAAGAAGAGGCCTGTAAAATTGACAAGGTATGGCAACCTGTCAAACCTGTATGCTCAACTGTCATGAGCTGAAGGTCGTCTGCTGTGTGCATGGCTAAACATCCATCAGCATGGTATGTAGCATCTGTCATAGGCTCATCGAGAAGCAACTGATAGTGTAAAGGCCTAGAAGTCTAGAATACAACTGAGAATGCATAAAATGTCCCTGAAGCGAATGAGGTGCCGAATGCTGATGTAGGGGGATTGATCTATGCTCTTAGATCCAACCACTGATCTGCATCAAGTATGGACTGTATACGACAGCCATAAGTGCATGATGAAACACAGAGTCTGGCTGAATCTGATGATGTCTATTGCACTCGAGCAAGACCGTACTGATGCATAAGTATCCTCATACTGAGGAATGATCTGCTGATCGAAAGTGGTGGTCATAACTGGATCCAAGGATGCAATGTGGCATGAGTGAGCTGATGCTGAAATGTCCTGAAGATTGATCTGCTGATCTGAACTGTTGAAGGGAACTGAGCCCAAGGTATCCTCTTTGTCAAAGGTGAAAGCATCAGTGATGGATGCTAGAATGGAATCACTTGAAGAGCTGAATGCGCTCGGGCATATATCTAGAGCTGCATGCGGCAGAAGATGTGAGTGCCTCGTGCTGACTTACCTGCTGAATAACTGCATGATCATAGGTGAACTCTTGCTCAGTATCTGTATATGTGGCAAAGGATGGAGTCGGATCCATGCATGAGGGTGATGGCTGTACATCACTGAAATCAGACTGAGTTGATGTAGATGGGACTGCCTCGTACTGAGGACTTATCATCAAATATGCCTCGTGCTGAGGGCTTATTGCGGAATGTGCCTCATGCTGAGGGCTTACCAAGAAGTGTGCCTCATGCTGAGGGCTTACTGAGGAATGTGCATGATCAAAAACTGCGGGCTGATCCATGCTAACATCTAAGGCATCTGCAACTGCATCTGATTTGTCAAGGTCAATGAGTCTAGAGTCTACATCATAGATTGGTACATACCCTGTGGCAATGAATGGTCGAAGTAGGTTCTCTTTCCACTCACGGATCTTGTCCAGAGTCATGACTGGTGTATCATCAACGAAGTGACATGGATAACTCCATGTTGGAGGCAGTCTGGTGCTCTGTGCAAGAGGCTTACCCATGTACCGGCGAGAGTGTCTACCCATGAGAACACTGTAAAGGAGCTGCCACTGGGGGGCTTACGCTAAACTATCAGAACCAAGTCATGGTGGAAGAACTGCAATGTACCAAGAATCAAGCTTGGAATCAAATGATGACAGTTGAGTGTCGGGAGTAGCCAAGAGGCTATACAAGGCTGATGTATGTGTGTGGAAACCAATGCCAAAAATAGTCAACAAATGTGACTGTACATGGGTGGCATGTGTGCGTGCAAAGGTGCAACAATCCTGAATCCGAGGAGGAAGATCACTCTACCAAGTGTCACACTGAGTGATGAAGTGCCAAATGCCAAGAGGACTGAACTGGTGTCAGATGTGTGAAAGTGAATACCGATGATAGATCCGATGGGATTGATGCTAGTGGGAACTAATCGGGTAATGTGGCAATGGCTGACTTGGCTTGGTGGAGTTGGATCTCCTCTATGGTGGTGCTAGTCTACAGCTAGACTACACGTCAAATCACAAAATTCAGCAAATGAATCTTATCTTAATTCATTTTAAGTGCTGGGTGTGCTGCAAAGGATCAGGAGGTGGTTTCGATGAAGAGGAATCAATGATGCTAGCATGTGGAAATCTCAGATGACAGATCTGAGGTGCTCAATGCGTAGAGCATGATCTGGCGAGCATTTTTGCCTTTTACAGCTCTGCAAAATTCCCTGTGGATCAAAAGATACAGCCCCTGGAAGGATAGGCCAAACTTTGATCCCAAGAAGGCCAAAAATGATGATATGGCCTAGGGGGTGATGTGGCAGACTGGTGATCACATGCAGAATACAATTGTGCCTATGAAGAGGTAACTGTGCCTGTCTGGCAATCTGTGTGCTGAGGTGGTACATGGGTGACTGTGCTGCTGAGGGAGTGCTGAGGTGTCCCCTGTTGATGTGGCAGGTTGACATGTCACTGCTGATTGGGCAGCTAAGGATTGTGCATGATGACATGGCACCTGTGGATAAGACTGCCATGTGGCATAAAAGTAACTGCCCCTCCTCACTCATGGTTGATTTAACCAAACCATGGTTAACTTTGACCACTGTTCAAACCCAGGGTCACAAGGACCTAACCCAGGTTGAACCTTACATGCCACGTGGAATTTTGTCAAACCTTAGGTCTAAGGTTTGTGGCAATTTTTGACTCAGTGACGATGACGACGGGATGTGGTGAACGGAGGAGGCGACTGTGTGGAGAGCTTGTTAGGAGAGGTTGCTGAGCTTTGTGAGTAGCTATAATTCTCTGAAGTCGTCTTTTCGGCCATGTGTCAAGGCTTGACGCCGTTGATGAAGGTTGATGCAGTCCGCCTTTCTTTGCTTGGTCTTTTTGGTTGGCTGGGAGCCTGATTGTGGTGTTGTGACTCAAACTTTAAGAGTCCTCGGCTTCTTTTGAGGGAGCCTGGCTGTCGAATGTCGAGCTTGTTGCTCAGGCACTACTGAAGCTCATGACTCACGGGAAAACAAAGGAGAACTAGCCAGTAGAGAGCAAGGGAGAACCAACCAAGAAATAAACCCTTCCAATCACTAAAACAAGCATAACTTTATCTCCCTAGCTCCAAATGAAGAGCTTTCTGAAGCAGATTGAAGAGGAGAAGATGCTCTACAAGATGAACATGAGAAGTGATGAAGGTGCCTCAAAGAGAGGGCTTGTGCCTTGACGGAGCAAGGGCTTGCGTGCCTTGATGAAACAAGGGCTTTCACTCTCTCTGACGGAAATCTCTCTCAATGGAAGATGCCTCACACAAGGAGGTCTTGACACTCATGAAGGGAGTGGAACACCATTGGCTCTGATACCATGATGACGGAAATGAGAGAGAGGGAGAGAGAGAGAGAGGAGTGCACACGATATAGCTACCGGTACACTAAGTGTATTGACAATGAACATGAAGATATACATGTGAACCCCTTAGGGTTAGGGTTAGGGTTTGCTGCTATGCCCTATGTGGATAGTGCAATTTACACTATCTTTAACACTAACTAGAGTACATAAAGATAGCTGTCATCTAGCTATTATTCATGGGCGGTGTACCAACCACATCTGCAGCTAACCAATCGGTGACATAAATGCACAACGGTCACCCTGGCATATCACGAGTGGAGCTCGATATCTCAACACTCTCCCTCAGGCTCAATCCAAATTCCTGAACACCAAGCAGGTCTCTGAACTTGCACAGCTTCTCTGTGCCCAATGCCTTCATGAATATGTCAGCTACCTGGTCCTCTGTGCTGACATAAACTAGATCAATAAGACCTACTAGAACCTTCTCCCGCACATAGTGATAATGCACCTCAATGTGCTTTGTTCTAGCATGATAGACCGGGTTATTTGCCAAGTGTATACTGCTCATGTTGTCACAATAAATGACAACTGGCCCATCTGTAGATTGATGCATATCATAAAGTAGCTTACGCAACCAAGCTACCTCACATGCAGCCATTGCTGCACCCCTGTACTCAGCCTCTGTGCTCGACAAGGCAACTGTAGGCTGTTTCTTGCTGCTCCAAGTGACTGCAACACTCCCAAAAGAGGACACATATCCATTGGTAGATTGTCTATCAGAAATACTTCTAGCCCAATCAGCATCAGTGTATCCATGCAACTGTATATGAACCCCAATCTCATAAAATAGTCCATACTGCAATGTGGACTTCACACACCTCAGTATGCGTCTAGCCGCATCCAAATGCGGTTTCCTTGGAGCCTGCATAAACTAACTTACCAACCCAATACCATAGCTCAAATCTGGCCTGGTAATAGTCATATAAATCAAACTTCCTACTATGCGTCTGCACATAGTAGGGTCTTTTAGAAGCTCACTTTGCATCTGCGCTCAACTTCACATTCTGCTCCAAAGGAACTGAAATAGGCTTACAGCCTGTCATCCCATATGTGGACAACATGTCTAATCCATACTGCCTCTGCAAGAGCCATATTCCACTTGTGGATCTAATCACCTTAATGCCCAAGAAGTTATGCAGCTCTCCCAAATCCTTCATCTAAAACTTCTGCTTCAATAGCATTTTCACATGAAGGATATCCTCATCACTATCAACATAAATGACAAGTAGCATAATACCTTTCTTTGTTTTTCTAACATAAAGTGAGAAATCTCCCTTGGAAATCTGAAAGCCATTAGTGACAAGATACTGTCCTATCTTGTCATACCATGCTCTGGGTGCTTGCTTCAAGTCATACAAGGCTTTCTTCAACTTGCAAACTAACTCAGGATGAACAGCATGAACATAACCTGGTGGTTGCTCCATATAGATCTCTTCTTGCAAATCACCATGCAAGAAGGAATTCTTTGTTGACATATCGAGCTCCACTCATGATATGCCAGGGTGACCGTTGTGCATTTATGTCACTGACTTGTTAGCTGCTGATGCAGTTGGTACACCGCCCATGAATAATAGCTGGATAACAGCTATCATTATGTACTCTAGTTAGTGGCTCAGTTAGTATGCAGCCTAGCTTAGCTGAGTTTGGGTTGAGACCCACATATAGGGTTCACCTATTCCTTTTATACTTAAAGAGTTCTTTTGGCTTTCACAACTAAGAAGAGGAAAACTGTTTTCAGCCTCCACCTTTGTGTGTATTCCCCCATTGTGTATGTGAGAAAGCTGCAAGTGAGACTCCTTACTTCTCTCAAACTCTCTTCACATGGTATCAGAGCTTGGTTCACATTCTTTACATCCATCTCTTGTAAAGACCATCCCTTTGATGCAGCCATAGCAATGACTGCTCTTATGATTGCCATCCTTGCAACCGGACTGAATGTTTCTTCATAATCAATGGCATATGTATGTGCATACCCCTTGACAACTAATCTTGCCTCGTATCTGTTCACAGAACCATCTGCATTGTGCTTCACCTTATAAACCCACTTGCAGCCAATTGCATTCTTGTCTTTAGGCAAAGGAACCAATTCCCATCTAGCATTTTCTTCCAAGGCATCCATTTCTTCACCCATGGCTTTCTCCCATTTTTCTTTTCCCATGGCTTGCTTAAAAGAAGTGGGTTCTGGTTCATGTATCACTTTGACCATATAGGCATAGTGAATGGCTGTAAATCCATCATATTTCAGCTTATCCATAGGATGCCTAACTCTGGTAGACCTGCACAAAATAGGCTCACTACTAGGTGCTCTCAAAACATCCCTTGTCTTCCTTACTCCAGGTGTAACAACTGAAGGAATACCCAACTCATCATCAAGGCTCTGTTCTGAGCCACTAGATTCACCATCCACATAAGAGTGACCTGCATTCACATCAACCATGGGCTGATCTACTTTCTCTTTTACTTTTCGTGATATTTGCATACCACTATCTGTATTGCTTTGAGGAGATCCTCCTGATCTCAATCTACCTATCCATGGTGAAGTATGTGCCCCTCCATCAACGACCTCCGCCCCGGCTAGCCCCTCCCTTCGCCCCTCTGCATCCACCCCCGCCCATGCCCCTCCGCCCATGGCGCCCCTCGTCCGTGCCCCTCCGCCGATGATCTCTACCCCGGCTACCCCCTCCCTTTGCCCCTCTGCATCCACCCCTGCCCTCTCCCTTCACCGCTCCCCTACAACCCCCCGCCGACGCTCCACCCCCCTCCCCCTCCCCTGCACCCCCCGCGCAAATGACCACCCCCTGCCGCGCCGCCGCAAGGAAACCTCCCCCTGTAAAAAAAAAAAAAAAACCTAATATTAACCTTAGTGTGTTCAACTAACCCTAGGTTTATTTAAACCTTAGGTTAGTTACTCTAACTAGGTTAGGTTAGTATTACCTTCGGTTAGGTTAGTTTTGCCTTAGGTTAGTGTTAACCCACGTTAGGTTAGTTTTGACCTTGGTTCAGTTAGTTTTCACCTAAGTTAGGCTAGTTTAACTGTTAGTTAGTTACACTAACTAGATTAGTTAAACTAACTATGGCTAGTCTAACCATCATTAGGTTAGGTTAGTTAAGTTAGTCTAACCTAGGTTAGTTAATTTCAGTTAGGTTAGACTCACTTTTAAGTTAGTAACTAACTACAGTTAGTCAAACCTCCCAGTTACAATAACTAGGAGGATATAGGTTAGTTACCCTAAGTAGATTAACTTGGTTCCAACCCCTCAGTTAGAATTCAAGTCCATTCACACTACCTTTAGGACCCCCCCCAATGCAAAATTTACCCCTACTTTAACCCCTTGTAACTCATCCGTTTGGGACCCAAACTGAACCCTGTTTGAACCCAGATTTCACACACAAAAACAGCATGCTATGGGGTATTTTTCCAACCCATTGTACACCATTTCGGCATCCCTAGCACTCGTTCATTTGCGCCCCCATGTGGGCCTCATGTCGCACAAATTTGATCATATCTTCATGTCGTGACCTCTGATTAACGATCCGTCTACACCGAACACCTATTTCATTAATTTTGGACTAGTGCACTATCGTTTTGTGAGATAATTTTGGATAAAGCATTAAAAAAAAAGAGGCTCTTATAAAACAAAACTTTGAGTCAAAAAGTAAGATTTTAAAAAATCAAATTAGAAAAAATGACGTGACATGTTATTAAAACTAGAGTACATTAAAAAAAGAGGACTTCATGTTGTTAAAAGAGACAAAAAGTAAGATTTTAAAAAATCAAATTAGAAAAAAAACTAGATTACATTTAAAAAACTAGAGTACATTTTAAAAAAAGCATGACACATTTGTACAAGAAGTAGATCATATAACTCAAAGCCATATGGTGTTAAAAAAACACCTTCCATTAGCTCAGCCTAGAAGATGTCATCTTTGTCTCTCTTGTCTATTACAACTTTACATTAGAGAACTAAAAAGTCTTTGTGGAATTAAATTTACATCACTTGACTATTAAGTCATTAGAGAGAGCATATGTCCTCGAAAGTGCCTACTATGGCATTGGCTTCATGAAAACAAGCAGACTTTAAACTTGCAGGCCATGCGTAACCAGGGCTGGCATCGCAAATCTCCTCACAGACTCTCCTCACAGCTTGTTTCGAATCTTCCGCCGACTTGTAAGCATTCAACAACTCTTCTTTTCTCTCTTGGCTTTCCTCATCTTGACCATTTTTTTCAATACAGCTTCTAGCCACCGCCATATCCTGTACGAAAATTTAACTCGTTCGCATACGAAGTACGTGATTAAAAGAAGCGAAAAAGAAAGCTAAGGATATTCACCTCTTCTACTGAGTTCAAATCAAGCAGCCATGTGCGTAACATATCCTCCTCGAATGATTTTCCCTTCATTGGTCCATACAAAAGAGATCTAAGACAGAATTTGAGTTTACTAAATGAAGTCGGGTAGTAAGTAGTCATTATCTTAGAGGGAAAGTGGGAGAAGGAGAGTGAGGGAGCAATAGCGAGGGATGCACAGTGAGCTGCCCCTCCTTCAAGAGTGATAGAAAGTGAGGGAAGACGTAAAGTGAAAGACGAATACAAGTTAATCAGAAGGACTAGGATGTAAGAAATAAGAGAGTGTTTGTGGAAGGACTACGATGGAAGAATACAAGTGCACTAAGGCACAATGTGTTCACTATGATAAGGATAAGGGTTGGAATAAAGTGAGAGAAGCATTGGAAATGCTCTACTTTAAGTGAGTGGAGACTGTCCAACTGAATAAAATTTTGCGGAGCATTGGGAATGCTGTACTTTAAGTGAGTCGAGCATTGGGAATTGATACTTTGCCATGAAATATATTACAAATATTACATCATCACATATTTATATCAAAATTCTCATCACAGAAGGTTATATTTCCTAGTAATCACATCATCACACATTCATATCATAAAATTGTGCATGAAATAAATATATAAATATCATGACTAAATGCCACTTAAGTAATAAGTCAAAAATTGGTGTATAATCAACAAAAACTACATCATGATTCATACATTGCAACAAATAAATGTCAACCATAATATTCATGGAGTAAACAACATCATGAGAATATGCTCCTCATGCATATATACAAACACAACATCATACATGCATTACAACTCTTCTGATGCTTCTAGTGGAGACTGTGGCAACTCTTCTGATGCTTCCAATGGAGGTTGTGGTACTCTAGATGTACACTCAGTCTCTACTTCTTCTGTAGTATGTAGTGCTTTCGGAGTAGACTCAGTATCCTCTTCCTTAAATGCAAGCGGAGGCTGTGGCAACTCTTCTGTGCTTCTAGTGGAAACACTTATTTCATTAATTTTGGACTTGTCAATGTACAAATTCATTTTTACATATACTTTTGGACTAGTTTTCAGATAAAATTTAAGAAAAACCCAATCTTCAAAGCACATATAAAAACATAAAAACAAGCATTTTTTTATATATTTTTCAAGGACATGAAACTAAAATGATAAAATTTAACGCAGCCTACATAAGTTACATGAAAAAATAAGATTCGGTTGTTGTAAACTCTCTTAATATTTAATGGTGTTAATAAACACCTTGAGATTTTCAAGACTACATAAGTTACATGAAAAAAATAAGTTCAAAAGTTAAGCCTTGAGATTTTCAAGACTACATAAGTTACATGAAAAAATAAGATTCGGTTGTTGTAAACTCTCTTAATATTTAATGGTGTTAATAAACACCTTCAAAGGCTTACAAACTCTCTTAATATTTAATGGTGTTAATAAACACCTTCAAAAGTTAAGCCTGAGATTTTCAAGACTACAGCCATTCAATTTGATGAATTTTCTATTTTCAAGTCCTTAGCCTAAATTCAACCCATTCAAGTCCTGAGCTCATCTCTTCCTCATCGATGTAGTTAAAATTATAGAAGAGAAGTAAGGATTGATGAATTTTCTCCTGCATAACACTTTGTTTATTCCGAATGGCTTGCGCTTCCTCGGGGGAAAATCTTCCATAACGAGCCACACGTGAAGATATCTCACGTGAAGATATCAACTCTCTCCTATATGACTGCAATTTATCTATTTCAGTAGTAGCCATAATTATTTTTCTTTCCTCTTCCTTCTCTAAGCCCTTCTGACAAGCAAAGTCATCCTTCTCGTATTGGGTTAATGGAGCTGGATTTTGCTTTCTCTCCTCTCTCTTTCCTTGGTTCTCGGCAATCCATTCTTTGAGGCTGCTAATGGCTTGCTCGACAGAATCGATTACCTTAAAAAGATCCATAATGGCTGCAAGATGAAAGGAGTATGCTTGAGAAGAGGAGGTAAGGTTGCAGGCAAGATGGGAGGAGCAAGCTTGAGGAGAGGAGTAAGGTAAGAAGAGTGAAGTGGAAGAAGTGTGGAGAGGAGTAAGGTAAGAAGAGTAAAGTGGAAGAAGTTTTTGCTACGGGTGAGATATAGAAGACGAACGAGGTGAGGAAGGTAACGAGAGTGAGGAAAGATATAGAAGACGAACGAGGTGAGGAAGGTAACGAGAGTGAGGAATGTAACTAGAGGAGGTAAGGCAAGATGAAAGGAGTATGCTTGAGAAGAGGAGGCAAGGCTGCGGGCAAGATGGAAGGAGCAAGCTTGAGGAGAGGAAGGAGCAAGCTTGAGGAGAGGAGTAAGGTAAGAAGAGCAAAGTGGAAGAAGTGTCTGCTGCGGGTGAGATATAGAAGATGAACGACTACTAGGGAATTTATAGAACTACAGATGCAAGACCGTAATGCGAGATGACTAGATGCAAGATTGTAATGCGAGACATTATAAAATAAAATGATGGGATGCAAGACCGTAATGGGAGACATTTGAGACATGTAAGATAGTGATAGTACATTGAAATCTATAAAATAAAATGATGGAACACAAGAATGATATAATTAATAGAATCTCATCATGAGATATTCTTTTAATATAATATAAGTTAGTAATTATTAGAATCTCATCATGAGATATTCTTTTAATATAATATAAGTTAGACTTGCTGTACATAATAAATGATAGATTTTGAGTACATTGAAATCTATAAAATAAAGTGATGGAACATAAGAATGAATTCTTTTAATATAATATAAGTTAGACTTGCTGTACATAATAAATGATAGATTTTGAGTACATTGAAATCTATAAAATAAAGTGATGGAACATAAGAATTATATAATTATTAGATTCTCATCATAAGATATTTATTGTACATAATAAATTAGACTTTCAAAAAAGTAAAACCTAATGTATTGTAATGAATAAATATCATAAAATATCCTAATGTATTGCAACATTTAACATAAGTTTTAAAAACACTATCATTAATCAATACAAACAAGATAAAAATCTTCAAGGACTCATGTTTCTTTCTACATGTTTTACAACTGAATAGAGTCTGATGAGTCCTCTTGAGGCTGTGATTCTCTAAGAGTACATTGAGTCTCTACTTGTGTGGATGGTGTACATTGAGATTCTACTTTTGGTGCAATCAGGATAGACTTAATCTCTTCCTCCTTTACAAGATGTGATGTTGTAGATGCACATTGAGTCTCCACTTCTTGTGTAGGAAGAATGCATTGAGTCTCTAATTCAAGTGTAGACTGTAATGCATCTACTTGAGGCTGTGATACAGAAGGAGACTGAATTGTCTCTTCTTTTTCTTTGGCTCCCTCAGGTTCTTCATTGAGTCCATCATGTTGTTTCCCAATGATAGCAGTTAGATAGTGAACAGTCTTAGCCACAAAATCTTGTAGCTCGAGCTTGGTATATGCTTCTATGGAGACATGTTCAAAAATTTCATTGAGATACAACATGAAGTTGTAGGCAATTCTCCACCCACTACTAAACATGTCTTTTTGCTCCACTGCGAGGCGTGTGTCTGGAAATTTGGTTGGTCTTGATGCTCCCTGATTTTCATAATCGTAGAAACTAACTTGTTTGCAGACCTGTCCATCATGACATATGACAAAGTAAATTTATGTAGTAAATAGTAAGATGCATGTTCATAATGATATGATAAAAGAACACTTACCTGAACACCCCGTGAAAGCCTGTAATTGAGTTGACAAACCAGCAATGGTTGTCATCAAGGTCCCATACTATTAGGCTCCAATGTGAACTACATCACCAATAAAGAGCGATAAGATTTATCACAATATTAAGTATTAATTGACACAATATTATAAATAAGAGAGTAAAAGAAAGATTGAGACCATACTTACTTCTCATAGTATGGCATAAAGACAGGTAGTATGCCATCCAAGTCTAAAGGTTGTAGAATTGAACAAACATCATCTACTATCTTCTTGGTATCACTAAGTATAATTGAAAGAAGAGAATCGAGCATACAGACGCGATTCTGTACTGATCTAGGAAAATGAGATATAACCGTACTGCAGCAATAAATAAACAAATGTTAGAAGCAGATTGAATCAAATGATTGAAGTATCAAGTCAAGAGATGTTCATATCAAACCTGAGGATGGCCATCATGACTTTGTCATTAGCCTCTTTCAAAGGGTCGGAGAGGATTGTAACTTCCTCGCTACCAAAAGTCAAAACATGAGGTTGCTTGCTAATGATGACCTTAACCTCAGAAGAGCTCCCCATTTCGTCCAATACAGCGGTTACATCAGGACAACTTATGGGCGTAGCAACCAATGTTTCCTCTGGATGCTCCACCACGTTATCAATAAATGCCTTAATGATAGATGACATAAATGCATATAGATGCAAGTCTGTATATGTGGACAATGAGGTTTCACCGCCTCTCAAATTAAAAATTTGAGCAAGGAGCAAAAAGCAGTTATATCCAACTCTCCACCCACAACTGTGGTCATCATTCTGGTTCGCTGCAGGGCATGTTACATACTCTATTTGATCTTCCAAGTCACCCTCCATTTGCATAAGTGCATCTATAGCACTTACCAACTTTCGAGCAGATCTACACATCAAAATAGAAAACATAAATGAATGTGCGCATTGCATAGGATGCATCTCATTGACATAATTATGACACAAGTAGGTTATACTTACTCTGACACACTACCATGGATAGATGCTATTGAATTGACAAAGAAGCATTGCTTGGCTAAGATGTCCACAATTACCAAGCTCCAATGCAAGCTGCATTATCAATTAAGAATAATTATTATTTGATATAATCCTCCACAATGTAAGAGATAAGCTAGGTAGGGATTGATACTCACTCCTCGTGATATGCGGTAAAGATAACTCGCGCCGTAGTCAAATCAATAGGTTGCAACCACTTAAAAACATCATCTATGGTCTTCTGCTTATTGCTAAGTACACTAGAAACAAGAGGATCGACCATATATGCACATCTTTGTATATATAGCGGAAGCTGTTGTAAAACCATACTGCAATAGAAAGAAAAGAATATTAGTTCATTTGATCCAATGGAAATACAAAAGCATAAAGTCAGTAAAAAGTTTGTGTCAAACCTGAGGATGGCTATTATAACCTTGTCATTGACCTCTTTCTTGAAGTTTATGAGGATTGAAATGTCCTCTTCATCGAATATAAAAGTAAAAGGTTGTTCTGGAGCTTGAAACCTAACTTGAAATGACTTCTCCATTTGCTGCAATGTATGATTATTTTCTAGAGTCATCCGACGGATAGCCAGAGTAGCTTTGCTTTCTTGAGATGAGCTTTCTATATTCTCTGCTCCAGCTATGTCCTCCTCATCCTCCTCCTCTCCCTTCTCCTATAAAAGGATAAAATAATTATGAGATTCAAAATTTTAAATTAATTATAAATTTAAAAAGACCTTTAAATGAATAAAGAAAATTAAACATAAGTCTTCATATCTCTACATATCTTCGTGGTCTTTTTATGTAACCTTCAGAGGCAAGGTCAGTGTCATATCCATCTTCTTCTGCTTCCTTGCTATCGCTGGTGTCCTCACTATTATATCCAGAGCTTTGATCATTTTCATCATCTTTCTTGCTCTCATCATACATGATCATCTCTATGTCATCCTCTTCATGTGAGATTGGACCTTTCTTATCAAACTTTATTGTGAGAGAAGCCACGGTATCAAGGTATTCCAAGCAAGCAGGGCTCTCAATAATATTTACATTGTGTCCTTTTCTGATAAGAGCTTCAAACAGATGTCCCATTCGGCACAATGTGACTTCCCATCTGGACGGTAGTAAAAATTCCATCATACTAATTAAAAGATCAGCACTTTTTGCTGGCCTTTCATAGTGATTTGCGTTGCGATGGAGGGGACTTGGAGCTTCATGCTCTTCCAGCAGTAGTTGTAATCTCTTTACATTCCCTCTTATATTGTTTTGTAAGGAGTGATCATTGTAAGGGCTCTTCATGCACAAGAAAAAGGTTTCTAGACTCTGTATCTTGAGACCGCATTCTCTCTTGTCCCTTTTTCATGAGTATATCCCATTGTAAATCTTGAGCTCATTGCCATATTGTTTTTCTAGGGTAGCAAACATTTGTTCCTTGTCATCTTTATCAGCAAATATGACTATATTACATTGTCCCACTCTACCAATGGTGGTATGTAATATTCTGTCAAGGAGTTGACGGATGTCATCCGGTGATATTTCATAGACAAAGAAAAGCTGAGGTCTCTCCCAAGCAGTGTCGTCGGACAAAAAATCACTCAATGAAACTCCCTTGCACTCAACACTCTTTCCAGACTCTAAAATGATTTCATATAAAAGCCCTTGTTCAAAGTTTTTTCTTTTCTGAGAGTGTGGTTATTGATGACTTTTTGTGCATATGCATACACATTTTCCGGAATGTCACTTCTCATAGAGGGAGTAATTTCAGATCCATCATCTTCTACCTTCACCCATTTATGCGCCCAAGCCTTCTGTTTAGCTGACGGTAAAGCTGATGCCATCTACCTCACAATGTTATGATCAATTTTACATTGGCTAATTGGAATATTTTTTTCTCCCAATAAATATTCAATTGCACTCTTTACTGCATCACGCTTGACCTGTTGGATGATGCAATCTTCCATGCAATGATCTTTATCCTTTTTGCCAAAAAACCATTCTTTGGACATTAATTTCTCTGCAGCAAGACTTGCGTATTTGTTTGGTAGGTTTCTTAAAGGCCTCCACATCCGAGCTGTCATCTCTTTTTTCTCAATCTTCTTTGCCTTCTCTTTAATCAATGATGGAGCCTCATATGTAACATCTTCTTTCTCACATGCAAGACACACGTCTTTGATCTGATGAAAAACTTCATCACTACGGAAAAGTATGCTTGTGTAGTCTTGATACCTATCCCTTACTGTCTTGAAGCTTGTAATCACCTCTGCTCTTTCCTGCTTTCCCCTTGGTACAATGGCACTCAAGCATGTGTAGAAGTCAACAAGATTATCCGCTTCCACTTTAGTTGCAGTTCTTTTGAGAGTGGTCAAAGGAGAATTAAAAGTTTTCCATATGGTCCTAGCTTTGAGCAACATCTCTAAAGTGGAGGTGATTTTTCGTAGTGCATAAATGTCATGATTAAGTCTTTCTGACTCAATCAAATATTTTTTCTCATTCTTGAAGATACAAATGCATGCAAAATAGTAGTGAAATTGAGGCACACTCGCGAAGGTTTGATAAGTAATTTCTCCTTTCTTGTATGCATCTCTAGAGCGCTCATTACAAGCATAGGCATAGTGCTGACCATCTGTTGCCTCAAATGTACAATGAGCTAAGAAATTTCTCTTGGCATCGCTTATATGTCGTTCTGGATCATTCACTGAACTCTGTCCTTCTTGAAGTGAGGGAACTTGTTTTCCGAGGAACTTAGTGAATTGCATCTCAAAATCTATAGGCTGACAGAAATTGATGGATTGACTATAATCTCCCATGACTGGCCAAAATGTTCTTGGATGGAGTACCAAATTAGAAACAACTGGTTTTTTTCCATCAATCAAAGCCTAAAAAATATTTTCAGCATAGGCTGTATCTAAGGTCCTGCTGTTGGTGAAGACACTTGCTTTGACCACTGTTGAAGCATGTATAACTTGAGTCTTCTGGCCCCATATATATCCTGGATCCTCATCTGTCACAGCCTCATTCAAGCGAAGATTTAGGTTCTTCATTGATAATATTTCTGCTTCTAGATCTGACTCCATTTCAAGACCCTCTGCATCCTCTTTATGTTCTTCCTCTTCTCTTCTTTGCCCTTTCTTTGTATATGAACGACCTCTTTTTCCAGTTATAGGACTTGGAACTGTAGCTCGTGAAGTACTTGCCTTTTCCATTTGACGTCGAGGTTTATTTTTTAGGGGCTCAATGTGAACTGCTTTAGATCGCCCTACTTCTTCTTCTATTGCCTCAACTTCAGGTATACTTAAGGGCTTCACTTGTTCTGTTATTCCATCAGCTTCATGAGTTACACCATCTAAGTGAGTAATACCATGAACAAGAGATGTGTGTGCATGTCCTGTCTTATCTGACGCATGTCGTGTCTCACTCAATTCAATTTCTGTCTGAGATGCATGTGCATGTCCGGTCTCCACCAATTCAATTCCTATCTCAGATGTAGATCCCTTGTAAGCATCCACGTGTACAAGACCCTCATCCATTGCTACAATGTGTTCTGTCTCATCCACTCCACTTCCTCTCTCATTTGTATTACCATGAACCAGGTCTACATGGCGTGTCTCATCACTTCCTTTCTCATGTGTGGATTCTTGCACCTTAGGTCCCTCCAATGAAGTTGAACCTTGTTGGATGACACCCTGAAAGTATTCAAGGATAATCTTTGACTGCATTTTTCTTGCTTCCTCAATGGGAAATTCCTCCCACACATGTTGAAGGATCTCCAATGCAGGAACCAATTCAGGAAATCTAGGTGCTTTTGGTGGCGGCATCACAAAGTGCATTGCATCTTTCTTAGAAAGAAGAAACGATCTGTTGCTCATTCTTGACTTTGTGTAAATCATCATTGTATGTTGAGAGTTCACGCTCAACATCATGTGATCATGTGTGCATAGCACCATCACGTGATCATATGTGCATAGCACTAACCTTATAGAGTGCTATAAAGGAAAGGGTTAGATCCCCTAACCCTAGCCCTAAAAGGGTTTGTATATATTCTATTTTTTCAACTAAATCTAGTGTACAGTTAGTCATTTGTGGTGTGCTCTCTAGCTGTGCCCTCTCTCCTCATCTCCACTCTTCTCCTCTCCCCTCTTCATATTTTGTCATGGTATCAGAGCTCCCTTGCCTTCCGCTAAGGCATTGCGATTCTTGAGAGTGTGAGAGAGATTGTGAGATTGAGAGTTCTCTTGAGTGATTGTGAGATTTTTTCCCTTCACTTCCGTTGAGAGAATTTCTGTCCATTGAAAGAAATTTCCGTCATTGTTCTTGAGAGACTTCCTTGATTGAAAGCAAGAGAGATTGTGAGTGATCTCTGCAAGAGAATCATGTGAAAGAGTTCTTCAAGTGTATCCTTATGAGAGATAGATAAGGAGAAAATAGAGAAAATAGACATCCTATTGTTTGAGAGAAAGAGCCGAAGCTCTACTGGTTTTGAGAGGAAAGAGAGAGATTCCGTTCATTGCATTCTTGTGAGAAAAAGATATCTGTAGAGGTCCTATAGAGAGAGAAGGAGCCTCTTCGACTACAATTCTGTTACTTCATTTTTTGCGACTCAGTTTAGCATCAAGGCTCAATGCCCTCTTGGCTGCAACGATGGCTCGTCAAAGCTCCAAAATTGCTCCAATTGCCTCGCATTATCTTCTAAGGAAACGTTTCCTTAGCTAGCCGCTCTCCAATGAAGGCCATAGCTTCTTCTACATCCAAAAGTTCTGTAAGCGTGTCTGCATCTGCTCACGTAACTAACCGTTCTCATTGGACCTGGGTTTCTCACTAAGAGTCGTAGAGAGAGGAAGCTTCATCGTGGTGGGCAACGTTTCTAAAACTGATGACGCCTAACCTCGCAAATGTGAAATCGAGCTCATTCTCTCAGCGCGAAGATTGAATTTTAGGAGCCAAGTCTAAGGTCGGCTCGGATTTCACGCATCCCAGCGAATTGCTCCCCCTGATAGGGACAGGATCGTTCAATGACGAATGTGGGTGGGAGCGGGGAAGGAACTGCGACACAACGAGCTGCTGGCTTTATCCTTCTCGAAGCGTTCAACAAATTTGGCGCTTCTTGCAGACCTAAGGCAGTCTGGTTCAAAATCGATGCCCTACTCCTCGAAGGTGGAGCGATCGAATACTTCGGAGCTAAAGTGCCTGTAAACCTCGTCATCGCAGTGATTGTGAAGATCATCCTTACTGGTGGTGCTGAATATTATCGCGCCAACGATAACCTACATGCAAGCCTCACCTGCAATAGGCTCCAAGCTCTCGCGACGACTAAGGCTTAGCCAACGGGCCGCCTCCATAGCCAACGGGCTGCCTCCATCAACGGCGGCATCTCCAAGCCTCACAGAGCTTCGAAGCGACGGAGATCCCGACGGAATCTGGTAATTCCGTCGACGGCCTTGTTTTTAATTTTTCTCATCACCCTCCGAGCGCCACGTGGGAGAGAGGGAGGATATCCCTTATCCTCAACCTCACCACATGGAGGTGTGGTCAGCCAAGTGACACGTGGCCCATCTAACACATCATCCAACTGCCACGTGTCAGCCGACTGCCACGTTAGCAGTCCACGTCAGCACTGCCATGTCATCAGCCATGTCACCTGTGCCACGTCATCAGCCATGTCACCTGTGCCACGTCATCAGCCACATCACATGTGCCACATCACTTATGCCACGTCATCAATGCCACATCAGCATTGCCACATCACCCTGCTGACATCATCTATGCCACCTCAGCAGTCCAGTCAGCACTGACCCTCTGTAGGCACAGTCCCTTGCCAGGCACACTGTGCACACACTACATGTGCACACTCCTGCCACCTCAGCACAGAGCTTCACTGGCACACCTCTTGCTAAGCACAATGCCACATCATCACTGCATGTGACTCACAGTGACACATCATCATTAAGCACCATTTGCACTCCTTTTGCCCCTCCACCTAGATCAAGTCATATCTCTTGATCCAGGAAGAATTTGAGGTGCTCCAAAAAGGAAAGTCGCTCGATTTTTCGTGCTCTACGCGCTCGTTACATCACGCACACATTTCAGTGCAAGTTACACTCACATTTGAGCCTCGCCGGCAAAACCAATTCCTTCACACACATTTGCCTCTACATCGACGCATCTGACCCAACACTTAAAAAGAACAAAAGAAAAGGAATTATTTGCTGCTCTTTCATCGATCGACGGTTGGTTTAGATCTAGATCAGAGTAGACTAGATTGCCATAGAGGGTACGCTTTGAATTCCCCAAGTTGCCAATCTAAGCCATGCCCGAAATTCCCGACTAGTATCTACTCGGAGTCAGTCCATATGCTCACATCCGATTTCACATCATTACATTACCTGAAACCTTACGTTCATCAGTTCAGTGAGCAGATTGAAGAGTTTAGAGGCATTGCAGATTGATTCAGTGGGCAGATAGCACTTGATTACACACACACATGCCACCATTGTAAAGCCTATTTGGCTATCTCATGGCATCGTGCACATCTTTTTTCAGCCTTGTAAAGCCTCTTGGCTATTCCCGGCATCATTGCCACAAGCCTTGTAACACAGATCAGATCTTATATACTGCAGTTCTATCTTCACCGACGGTACAGATATTTCACTTGGCATCTTCAGTGTATTTGCAGAGTGTATTTGCAGAGTTGATTCATACAGAGTTTTTCAGGACACTTTTGAGTACATTGTTTGCACCATGTCGACTAGCAACCTCAATCTGGAGGCATCTGCTAAGTTAGACAACTCCAATTACGATACATGGAAATACCGAATGGAGACCATTCTTGTGCTTCAGGATAAATGGGAGTATGTCGATGGATCTATACCTAGACCATTGGCCGATCCAGCCACCAGTAGCTCTACTCCATCTGTTGTCACAGCACTAGCAACGGGATCTACATCGGGATCTACATCTACACAAACAGTTTCCGCACCAATAGCAGATCCTGCCATTGCCCGAGCTCAAGCAGAATGGGATAAGAAAGACAAGTATGCCTATCACCTGATCAAGCAGAATGTGCAAGATGTCATGCTAGGACAGCTCAACACAGTCAAGACATCAAAAGAAGCATGGGATATGTTCGCAGCTCTCTACGAGTCCAAGAACACATCCAGGATTCTCACCCTGAGAAACCAGATCAACCAGAGTTTCCGCAACAGTAGTGAAACCGGTCATGCTTATGTACTCCGCATCAAAGACTACAACAATCAACTTGCAGCAGCAGGAGAGACTATGAATCCCGCAGAAATGGTTTAAGTAATCCTGAATGGACTAGGAGAAGGATATGAGAATCTAGTCCAGAGTACTGCCATCCAACGGCAAATTCCAACACTGGAAGGACTTCAGTCAGTTCTACTTGGTGAAGAACTCAGGACTCAGGCCATTCAAGCACGTAAAGGTCATTCTAATGATCAGGCATTCACAACTTCAGACAGAAGCAGAGGCAAAGGCAGAAACAGAGGTAGATCATATCAAAAAAGTGGTCATCATCAACAAAGTCAAAATCAGCATCAGCATCAGCATCATCCTCAGCAACATCAGAATCAGCAAAGAGGAAATCATTCCAACCGAGGAAGATTTCAAGGATGAGGGAATGCATCCACCAATGTGTCAAACGTTCAATGCAACTATTGTCACAAGTTTGGACACTATGAAAGAGATTGCCGCAAGAAGCAGTATGACCAAGGCAGTCAATCCAGCAGTAATCGAGGGAATTCCCGAGGAAGAGGAAATCATCGTGGTGGACATTCTAGTCACAGTCATTTTGCAAATGAACATGGAAATATGTTTCTTGCAAGTGAGGAATTGCATCATACTGATATAATGCACCTAGACACTAATTTCAATCCCAAAGAGGATTTCAGTTATCAAGTTGATCAAGTGGAACAGGATCCTTGGTACATCGACAGCGGTGCATCATCTCATATGACAAATCATCAAGAATGGTTCACAGAAATGAAGCCATTAGAAGGTCAAAAGAATGTCATCTACACAGCAGACAATACACCGAATCCGGTTCAAGGGACAGGTGTTATCCCTATGAACAATTTCACTGGTACAAAAGGATTAGTCAAAGATGTGCTCTATGTTCCGAAGCTCAGCAAGAACCTTTTGTCAGTAGGTCAAATGACGGAACACAACTACAAAGTCACCTTCGACGGTGATGAATGCACTATCAGAGACAAATCCAAAAGAGGTCAGCTAGTGGCAAAAGGTGTCAAGGAAGGACGCTTATACAGGATGCTAGCTACAGTACCAGATAAGCATGCCATGTGAGCTCAAATGCAACAGATGCCACTATCTGCAAAATGGCACAAGAGATATGGTCATGTCAACTTCAAGTACTCGTTAGATCTCCGGAATCAAAATATGGAAATTGGGATTCCGAAGCTACAGTTTTTTGGAAACGTTTGTGAAGCATGCTGCTTCGGCAAACAAAAGCCAACCAACTTTGTCAGAAGTACCTCTCGTGCACGAGGTATTCTTGATTTGATTCATACAGATGTATGGGGTTATGCCCAGACCCGCAGCATCAATGGTTCACTTTATTACTTGACCTTCATCGACGACTACAGCAGATATTGTTGGGTCTACTTTCTGAAAGAGAAATCTGAAGTGTTTGCCAGATTTCAAGAATTCAAAGCCATGGTAGAAAACCAAACAGGGAGAAAGATCAAGGTCATGAGATAAGACAGAGGAGGTGAATACATGTCTTCAGCATTCATGAACTTTTGCAAAAATCACGGCATTCGAAGACAATTCACATGTGCAGATACTCCTCAGCAAAATGCAAGAGCTGAAAGGAAGAATGGGACTTTAGCAGATAGTGCTAGAGCAATGCTTAGTAAAAAGCATCTTCCGAATCAGTATTGGGCAGAAGCAATAGCTACAGCTAACTATTTGCTTAATCGGCTTCCTACCGAACCGATACAAGGTATGACCTTATGAAGCATTCACTGGACACAAGCCACGCATTGGGCATCTCCGCATATTTGGTTGCATAGCATATGCCCACATACATGATGATCATCGCAGGAAATTGGATGCGAAGTCACACAAATGCATCATGGTTGGCTACAGTGAAGAAAGCAAAGCATACAAATTGTATGATCCCATCAACCGCAAAGTCATTATCTCCAGAGATGTAATCTTCGATGAGGAATCAGAATGGAAAACCTCACCTACACAGGAGATAGAAGCATCGACTTCACAGTCATCTACAGAACAGGTTGATGAAGAAGAGCAAGAATTGCCAGCAACACCCCAAGCAGCGCCACAGCAGCTCAGACGGTCTACTAGGGAAAGAAGACCACCAGCCAGATTGACTTATGCTCAGAAAGGCAAAGCAATTCAGGTGGAAACCACCAACTATGCTCTTATGACTACCATCATGGCTACAGAAGAGCCAGTTACTTCAAAGACGCAGTAGACAAGCCAGAATGGCAAACTGCTATGAATGAAGAAATGGATGCTTTGTATAAAAATAACACTTGGGAATTATGCGACCTTCCACCAAGAAAGAAGGCCATAGCCAACAAATGGGTATACAAAGTGAAGTACAATCCAGATGGCAGTATTCAGAGATACAAAGCCAGATTAGTTGCAAAAGGATTTGCACAACAATATGGCCAAGATTATGATGAGACTTATGCTCCAGTAGCAAAGATGGATTCCATACGGTTCTTGATATCATTAGCGACACTCAGTAAATGGAATGTGTATCAGCTCGATGTCAAGAATGCATTTCTCAATGGTTATCTAGACGAGGAAGTCTACATGCAACAACCAGCCGGTTATGTTGAACCAGGAAAGGAGAACAAGGTTTGCCATCTCAAGAAAAGTCTCTATGGCTTAAAGCAAGCACCCAGAAGTTGGTACAACAGAATTGATAAGTATTTTGCTAATCTGGGATACATGAAGTCCAATGCAGATCATACTCTCTACTACAAAGTTCAAGGGGAAGATATTACTATTGCACTTTTGTACGTAGATGATCTGATTGTGACAGGAAGCAAGGATAGCTTCATCAGAAAACTAAAACAAGACTTATCTGCAGAGTTCGACATGAAAGATCTTGGACTTATGCACTATTGTCTTGGAATTGAGTTCTGGAGAGATTCAGATAGCACATTCATGAGTCAGCTCAAGTATGTTGACAGTCTCCTGAAGAAGTTTCATATGGCAGATTGCAAGATTGCAGCCACTCCCATGGAACAGAGTTTGAAACTTACTAAAGATTCAGAAAAGCCTACAGTCAATGATAGATACTACAGGCAACTCATTGCATCTCTTATATATCTGACAATCACACGGCTAGATATTTGTTATGCAGTAAGCTCACTAGCACAGTTTATGGCAAATCCAAAACAGTCTCACTGGAATGCAGCCAAAAGAGTCTTGAGATACATTCGAGGTACAAGACAATTTGGGATAGAATACAGAGGAAGTCATCCACGGTTGCATGGATACTGTGACAGTGACTATGCTGGAGATCATGAGACCAGGAGATCGACACAGGGATATGCATTTTTCCTTGGTCAAGGTGCTATATCATGGTTGTCAAACAAACAGCCAACTGTTTCTTTGTCTTCGACTGAAGCAGAATATAGAGCACTCACTACAGGTGCATGTGAGGCTATATGGCTCAGAAGACTATTGTCAGAAACAGATTACTTTGATGAGTCAAAGCCAACAACAATATACTGTGATAATCAATCGGCTCAAGCATTGGCCAAAAATCCAGTATATCACTCCAGGACAAAGCACATTGGTGTCAGAGAGCACTTCATCAGAGAAAGAGTGTTACTTGGTGATATCACACTGCAGCATTGTGATAGCAAAGAGAATGTTGCAGACATCTTTACCAAACCACTCGGTAAAGAGCTATTCGAAAAACACCGACTAGCTCTTGGTTTGACGCAGAGAAAGGACATTCCCATTAAAGGGGTGTGATGGAATGTAATGCTCAGTCCTTCTTCGATTCCCCAGAATCATCATCTTGAGGGAAGGCCTACTTCATGATGTTGATCTTGAGGGAAGGTGTTGAGAGTTCACGCTCAACATCATGTGATCATGTGTGCATAGCACCATCACGTGATCATATGTGCATAGCACTAACCTTATAGAGTGCTATAAAGGAAAGGGTTAGATCCCCTAACCCTAACCCTAAAAGGGTTTGTATATATTCTATCTAGTATACAGTTAGTCATTTGTGGTGTGCTCTCTAGCTGTGCCCTCTCTCCTCATCTCCACTCTTCTCCTCTCCCCTCTTCATATTTTGTCATTGTACTGCTGTCTTTTTCAATTTTTATTCCTACTAAGGTGCCCCCTTGAATCAAATTGCTCTTTGAGAAAGCATTAGGAAAAAAGGGAGCTCATTTTGGGGCCTTTTAGAAGAGAGAGAAAATAGGCTCTCAACCAATTAGGAGTGGGCTAACGTAACGTTGAAAATTCAACAAAAGAAGATGAAAATAAGAAAAAGAAATAGTACTATATGTTCGTAGAAGCATGTCACATTAATGAGGTGATCTGATTTGAATCTTTAAAAAATTTATTTTCTGTGCAGAATTTGGTGATTCTGACACCGCAGACGCGTCCGGAATGGCCCAAAACCCCAAGAACGGCACTGGAAACGCTGGAATCGGACATCCGGAGGCCCGGAAATGGCCAAAAAAGGTCGAAAAACGCGATTTGCAGCAAAATGCGATATGGCACTTTTGAAATTTCAAAAGGTGCCAGATCGCATTTTGCTGCAAATCCCACATCGCATTTTGCTATCGCATTTTGCTGCATATCGCGTTTTTCGGCCTTTTTTGGCCGTTTCCAGGCCTCCGGATGTCTGATTCCAGCGTTTCCAGTGCCGTTTTTGGGGTTTTGGGCCATTCCGGACGCGTCTGCGGTATCAGAATCACCAAATTCTGCATAGAAAAGTGTTGCTCTTATATGAACATTGAATGTAAAGCATGTGAAAGAATATATTTATTCCTTTTCACACTGACATTTCTCACGCAAGTATCCATATTTTCTTGCTTTTGTAGAGAGAGAAAAGAGAAAATAGTGAATTTCTTACAGGGCCCCAAAATGAGCTCCCTTTTTTCCTAATGATACATTTGATGCCCACTGATCTTTCTCCAACTCTCTCTTTGTCATCACTAGAATGAGATTTCCTTTACTTAAGACCAAGAACCATGCTTTCTTTGTTGTGTCAACAACTGTCCAGTTTGTGAAGTCCTTTGGGGCATAAATTCTTCCATTGTATTTCAGTGTCATACCATTGACAAATGCTGTAGCCTCAAGATCCATCCTGTATTCAAGCACAACACAAATTTTAAGTACTTTGACAAACTACAATTACTTTGAAAAATCAAAAGTACAATGAGTCCCATTAATACACCTCAAGTTTTTATTCTTCCCAATAATATAAGTATCAATTTCATGCTTTGTGAATAGCCTAAAAGGCTTTACAAGGCTTAGAGCATAAATGCTTTGGGAATAGCCTAAAAGGCTCTACAAGGCTCAGAGCATAAATGTGAAAAAAAATAAGGATTTACAATGATCTCTGAATACAAATTTGAAGTCTGTCATATATAAGTGCAAAATGCTCTGTCAACTCCCGCAACTGATATAAGTGTAAAATGCTCTGTCAACTTCCACAACTGTAATCTGTCATGTCCACTGATACAACTTTCAATCATCTTGAAAGTTTAAAAACCTTAATCGTTGCTTAAATGGTAGGGTTGTTGTGACTGTGAAACTGAATGTGAACGAATGGACTGACTCCGATTAGGAACTAGTCGGGAAATTTTGAGCATGGCTTTGATTGGTTTTTTTGGAGTTCTCTCCTCTAAGGACAAACTAATCTATGCTAATCTAGACTACACCAACCGTCGAAGCGAAGAAAAGCAAGAAATAATTTCTTTTCCATTGTTCTTTTTAATATCCTTAGGTTGCGAATTAAAAGCAAAAAATAATCTATTTTCCATTATTCTTTTTAATACACTAAGGTTGTGAGTTTAAAAAAGATAAAATTTATATTTTATCTTTTTTAAACTCACACCCCTTTCTCTCTCTCTCCCCCCCTTCTCTCCCCCCCCTTCTCTCTCGCTGCCGCCCCCATCCTCCCACCCCACCTTCCCCATTCTCACTCCCACGCCCACGTCCATTCTTTCACCTTCCCCATTCCCACTCCCTCTCCCACTCCCATCCTCTCACCCCTTTCTCTCTCTCTCCCCCCCCATTCTCTCTCGCTGCCGCGGCAGCGGCCCCCCCCTTCTCTCTCTCTCCCTTCCCCTTCTCATTTTAAAAAAGATAAAATTTATATTTTCAAAAACTAATTTACTTACAACTCATAAGAATTGAACATTCACATTAATAAGAAGTTAAAATCTTAATAAATTTGAATTTAAATAATAAAAACTATAAAGTAGTTTAACTTAAAGTTTATGAAAAAATAACGTAAAATAAAGAAAACAAGACTTAAAATTAAAAATTTAATATTTACCTACATTCACATTAATAAGAAGTTAAAATCTTAATAAATTTGAATTTAAATAATAAAAACTATAAAGTAGTTTAACTTAAAGTTTATGAAAAAATAATGTAAAATAAAGAAAACAAGACTTAAAATTAAAAATTTAATATTTACCTAGAAGAATATATTAATACTCCCTAAAAAGAAATAAATTAAAGTAATAATAACGAATGTAAGTTAAACTACTTTTAAAATTTTAATTTAAAATGTAATAAAATTAAAATTATACTTTTTATATTCCAAAACAAAATGCATTATAGTCTAAATTAAACTAGTAAATTGAAAATGAAAGTGAAACTCATTTTAAATTCAAAAACAAAGAAAAATTTAAAATTCAAGTTTCTACAAGTTTTGCTTTTAGCATACATTTGCCTTTTCACATCCACGCATTTGTCTTTTGAAACACAAGGTTGTCTTTTATCACAATTTTCACATCCACGCGTTTGTCTTTTGAAACACAAGGTTGTCTTTTATCACAATTTTCAAGTTTTCACATGTTTATCTTTTCAAACACAAGGATTCATAGTTTAAAAAAAGGCGGGAAATTTGAAATTCTAGTTTCCACACGTTTCTCTTTTCAAACACCAAGGTTTATAGTTTTGTTTGTTTAAGTTTCGACTAAATCACACACCAATTTCCTCTAATATGCCTCATTGATCGTAGCTCCCAAATTCTTCCATCAAAACATCTCTCCTTTATCTCTTCTTGATCGTCGCCCACTCATTTTTTCTCCTCATTGGTAAGATTTTCTATCTCGATCGTACTTTCTCTTGTGCCCTTCCTCTCTAAATTTTCATCAAACACCAAGGTTTATAGTTTTGTTTGTTTAAGTTTCGACTAAATCACACACCAATCTCCTCTCATATGCCTCATTGATCGTAGCTCCTTTATCTTTTCTCGATCGTCGCCCACTCATTTCTCCTCTTCATTGGTAAGATTTTCTATCTCGATCGTACTTTCTCGTGTCCTCCCTCTCTAAATTTTCATCTCTCGTCCATCTCTCTCACTCTTCTCTCTCTCTCTTTCCTCTCCGCTCTAGTCTACGTTTCCTCTCATCTTAGTCTACTCTCTCCCCTCCTCTTCATTTCCCCTCTCTCTCTCTCTCTCTCCCTTTCTCCTCACCTTTTCCCTCTCTCTCACTTGCGCTCCCCACTCTCTCTCTCACTTGCCGCGGCCTCCCCCCCCTCTCTCTCTCCCCTCCCCTCTCTCTCTCTCCCCCCCTCTCTCCCTCTCGCTGCCGCGGCAGCGGCCTCCCCCCCTCTCTCTCTCTCTCTCCCCCCCTCCCTCTCTTTCGCTGCCGCGGCAGCGGCCCCCCCTCTCTCTCTCTCTCTCTCCCCCCTCTCTCTCGTTGCGCCTCCCCCTCTTCTCTCTCTTCCCCCCCTCTTCTCTCTCTCCCCCCACCTCCTACGGCAGCGGCCTCCCCCCCTGTCTCTCTCTCCCCCCCTCCTCTCTCGCTGCCACGGCAGTGGCCCCCCCTACTCTCTCTCTCTCCCTCCCCCTCTCTCTCGCTCTCGCATCCCCCCCTTCTCTCTCTCCCCCCCGCTCCTCTCTCGCTGCCGCGGCAGTGGCCCCCCCTCTCTCTCTCCCCACCCCACCCCTCCCTCTCTCCCCTCTCTCTCTCTCCCCCCCCTCTCTCTCGCTGCCCCCCCTTATCTCTCTCCCCCCCCTCCTCTCTCGCTGCCGCGACAGCGGCCTCCCTCTCTCTCTTCCCTCTCCCCCCCCGGTGGCCCCCCCCTCCTCTCTCTCTCTCCCTCCCCCTCTCTCTCGCTCTCGCATCCCCCCCCTTCTCTCTCTCCCCCCCTCCTCTCTCGCTGCCGCGGCAGCGGACCCCTCCTCTCTCTCTCTCCCCTCCCCTCCCCTCCCTCTCCCCCCCTCTCTCTCGCTGCCCCCCCTTATCTCTCTCCCCCCCTCCTCTCTCGCTGTCGCGGCAGCGGCCCCCCCTCTCTCTTCCCTCTCCCCCTCCCTTCCCTCTCCCCCCCCTCCCCCTCTCTCGCTGCCGCGGCAGTGGCTCCCCCCTCTCTCTCTCCCCTCCCCTCCCCTCCCTCTCCCCCCCCTCTCTCTCTCCCTCCCCTCTCTCTCGCTGCCCCCCCTTCTCTCTCTCCCCCCCTCCCTCTCTCGCTGCCGTGGCAGCGGCAGCGGCTCCCCCCTCTCTCTCTCCCCTCCCCTCCCCTCCCTCTCGCCCCTCTCTCTCTCTCCCTCCCCTCTCTCTCGTTGCCCCCCTTCTCTCTCTCCCCCCCTCCCTCTCTTGTTGTCGCTGTCGCGGCAGCGGCCCCCCCTCTCTCTCTCTCCCTCCCCTCTCTCTCACTGCCCCCGCCCCCCCCTTCCCTCTCCCCCCCCTCCCCCTCTCTCGCTGCCGCGATAGCGGCCCCCCCTTCTCTCTCTCCCCCTCCCCTCTCTCTCGCTGCCCCCGCTCCCCCCCCTTCCCTCTCCCCCCCCTCCCCCTCTCTCGCTGCCGCGGCTCCCCCCTCTCTCTCTCCCCTCCCCTCCCCTCCCTCTCCCCCCTCTCTCTCGCCGCCCCCCCTTCTCTCTCTCCCCCCCTCCCTCTCTCGCTGTCGTGGCAGCGGCAGCGGCCCCCCTCTCTCTCTCTCCCTCCCCTCTCTCTCGCTGCCCCCGCCCCCCCCTTCCCTCTCCCCCCCTCCCCCTCTCTCGCTGCCGCGGCAGCGGCAGCGGCCCCCCCTTCTCTCTCCCCCTCCCCTCTCTCTCGTTGCCCCCGCTCCCCCCCCTTCCCTCTCCCCCCCCTCCCCCTCTCTCTCTCCCCTCCCCTCCCCTCCCTCTCCCCCCTCTCTCTCGCCGCCCCCCCTTCTCTCTCTCCCCCCTCCCTCTCTCGCTGCCGCGGTAGCGACAGCGGCCCCCCCCTCTCTCTCTCTCCCCTCTCTCTCGCTGCCCCCCTTCTCTCTCTCCCCCCTCCCTCCTCTCTCGCTGCCGCGGCAGTGCCCCCCCCCTCTCTGTCTCTCCCTCCCCTCTCTCTCGTGCCCCCCCCTCTCTCTCTCCCCCCCCCGTTCCTCTCTCGCTGCCGCGGCAGCCCCCCCCCTCTCTCTCCCCCCTCCCCCTCCTCCCTCTCCCTCCCTCTCTCCGCTGCCGTGATAGCCCTCCCCTCCCTCTCCCCTCCCCTCTCTCTCCCCTCCCCTCCCCTCCCTCCCCCCCTCTTCGCTGCCGCGGCAGTGGCCTCCCCCTCCCCTCTTTCTCTCCCCCCCCTCGCGGCTTCCCCCCTCTCTCCCCTCTCTTCCCCCCCTCCCCCTTCTCTCCCCCCTCCCTTTCTCTCCTCTCTCTTTCCCCCCCTTCTCTCCTCTCTCTCCCTCTCTCTTTCTCTCTCTCTTTTGCTGCCGAGGCAGCAAGACTCTCTCTCTTATATTCTCTCTCTAGAAATCTTTCCTTCACTTTTCTCTCTCTATAATAAAATTTCAAAGAATATAAATTTTAAAAAAAGTACCTGGAAAAAAGTTGAAATCGATGCTTGTGCTTGCTTTTGCTCTTCCTCCTCTTTTTGCTTCTCCTCTTGCTCTTCCTTGTTGAAATGAGAGAAACAATGAGAGAAGGAGAGTATATATAAGAAAAACTAGGGTTTTAAGTGCTTCTCTCTCATTGGTCCTTCTATAACACATCATCAAAGGCCCTCTTCTTCACAAAACCTTCAACAAGGCGTAACTTGCAATCTAGGAGGAATTTGGACACGCTCCAAAAAGGAAAAGTGATCGTCTTTTTGAGCTCTACGCGCCTGTCATGTCAAAATCATTGTATGCAATTAGACACTACCAATATTGAAAGAAATCAATTGGTAAGACCTTTGCAACAAATGGAAAAGCAAAGCATGAATGCAAACATCGATGTAAAAAGCAAGCCAAAAGCAAAAGTGCATGAGATGACCATAGCAGGAAGCATGGCATCCACACACAAAGCATCAAGGCACATGGAAGAACAAAGCATCATGCAGGTAGCTACACCAAACAAAGAAGCAAATGAGTCATCATCAAGCCATGAGCCAAAAGGTGACATCAATGGAATGTATTGAGAAAGAAAAACCCTTGCCAACCTTGCCTATATGTTTGTAATCAAACCTGACCACCTGAGAGTAGCTATGAAAGCACCCAGGGGAGGTATTGACATGTAGAAACCACACTTGACCACCTTAAGTAGAAATGCATGCACTAAGGGGAGGTGATGGAATGTAACTCACATCTGACCACCTTGTAGTAGCCAAAGGATCATGGCACCAAGGGGAGGTGTTGAAATATGGTGCCATGAGCACATAGATTAAAGGGCAAAGGTATGTGATAAGGAAAGAATTAAAGTAGTCACCCTAGAATGTGGACTACATGATGTGGAGATGTGGATTGAGGATATCCAGAAGGAGAGATGTGGATGAGAGGATCGCACATGGTTTGACTATTCTAAAGGCTCTCTCTATATAAAAAGCCTATCATGTATTGTTGAAAACATACATTGCAGAGATATAGATCATTTGCTATCTCCCTCTCATGTCTTATTTAGTGTGCTTTGAGCCACCTTAGTTCTTCCGCTTATCTTGTGTGCACTAGGTTTAACATGATCCTACATTCTTTTGACACACCCCACCTCCCCCATTCTCACTCCCACGCCCACGCCCATTCTTTCACCTTCCCCATTCCCACTCCCTCTCCCACTCCCCATCCTCCCACCCCACCCCTCCCACTCCCACCCTCACCCCACCCCCACCTCCCCCATTCCCACTCCCACTCCCACTCCCATTCTCCCACCCACTCCCATCCTCCCACCTACACCTCTCACTCCCACTCCCATCCTCCCACCCCCACCCCTCCCCCTCATTCCCACTCCCACTCCCATTCTCCCACCCTTATCCTCCCACCTCACCCCTCCCACTCCCATCCTCCCACTCCCTCTCCCACTCCCACTCCCACTCCCATTTTCCCACCCCCCCACCTCCCCCATTCCCACTCCCACTCCCATTTTCCCACCCCCCCACCTCCCCCACTCCCACTCCCTCCCCCATCCTCCCACCCCACCCCTCCCACTTCCACCCCCACCTCCCCCATTCCCACTCCCATCCTCCCACCTCACCCCTCCCACTTCCGCCCCTACCTCCCCCATTCCCACTCCCTCTCCCACTCCCACTCCCATTCTCCCACCCCCACCCCCACCTCCCCCATTCCCACTCCCTCTCCCACTCCCACTCCCATTCTCCCACCCCCACCCCCACCCCCACCCCCACCTCCCCCATTCCCACTCCCTCTCCCACTCCCACTCCCATCCTCCCACCCCCACCCCCACCCCCACCGCCCCCATTCCCACTCCCTCTCCCACTCTCCCTTTCTCCCACTACCACCCTCCCACACTCCCTTTCTCCACTTTCCCACTCTCCCTTTCTCCCACTACCACCCTCCCAACTATCAATTCCACTATTACTTATGAATTCTAATTAAAACTATTACTTAAATAAATGATATTACTTGAAAACACTCATAGGATTTAAGGTTTAGGATTTCGTGGTTTGGGTTTAGGATTTGGGGTTTGGTGAGTTAGGGTTTAGGGTTTAGGGTTTAGGGTTCAAGGTTTGAGGGTTAGGGTTTAGGGGTTAGGGTTTAGAGTTTGGTGGTTTAGGGTTTAGGGTTTGGGGGTTAGGGTTTAGGATTTAGGGTTTAGGGTTTAGGGTTTAGGGTTTGGGGGTTAGGGTTTAGGATTTAGGGTTTGGGGGTTAGGGTTTAGGGTTTGGGAGTTAGAGTTTAAGGTTTAGGGTTTAGGGTTTAGGGTTTTGGAGTTAGGGTTTAGGGTTTAGGAGCTAGGGTTTAGGGTTTAGGGTTTAGGAGTTACGGTTTAGGGTTTAGGGTTTAGGTTTAGGGTTTGGGGGTTAGGGTTTAGGGTTTGGGAGTTAGAGTTTAAGGTTTAGGGTTTAGGGTTTGGGGTTTAGGGTTTAGGGTTTAGGGTTTAGGGTTTGGGAGTTAGGGTTTTAGGGTTTAGGATTTAGGGTTTTAGAGTTAGGCTTTAGGGTTTGGGGGTTAGGATTTAGAGTTTCGGGTTTGGGGGTTAGGGTTAAGGGTTTAGGGTTTAGGGTTTAGGAGTAAGGGTTTAGAGTTTAGGGTTTGGGTGTTAGGGTTAAGGGTTTAGGGTTTAGGGTTTAGGAGTTAGGGTTTAGGGTTTAGGATTTAGGGTTTGGGATTTAGGGTTTAGGGTTTGGGGTTTGGGACTTAGGGTTTAGAGTTTAGGGTTCGGGGGTTAGGGTTAAGGGTTTAGGGTTTAGGGTTTAGGGTTTAGGAGTTAGGGTTTGGGGTTTAGGGTTTAGGGTTTGGGAGTTAGGGTTTGGGGTTTGGGGGTTAGGGTTTAGGGTTTAGGGTTTGGGGGTTAGGGTTTAGGGTTTAGGATTTAGGGTTTGGGAGTTAGGGTTTAGGTGGTTCACGGTTGTTATTGGTTAGAGTCTAATTAAATTTTCAAACACGTTCTGGATTTTTAAATCATTAATAAAGTAGATTATTGAGAAGAGACTAATGTTCTTTATAATGGTTGTTACAGCTTGTTTGCAAAGGAAACTCACAAAGGAGATGGCTACAAAATTTATTTCGGGGATGGAGGTGATTTTATGTTGTAAAAGAGAAGTAGTTGCATTTGCTACAATCCATGAAAGTGATCCAAATTCTATTTGTCACTTTAGAAGACTTGGCGAAGATAAGGTGGCGGTTATCGTATCAAGGATTCTTAGTGCACATGTTGAGCTAAAGCATAAGTGTAGGGATATGGAAATCCTTGGAGATGTTCTGCCCATAATACTTCCAACAAAGCATTTATTGCATGGGACAGAGATGAGACTTATCCAACACATGTCATCAGGAATACAAAGTGCATATCTTTGGATTTTAGAGTGGGAGATATTTTACAAATGTTATCATTTACAAATAAGTATGTAGCAGAAGGTCAAGTCTTGGGATTTGAACAAGTTGAACACTGGACATTTGCGCAGATGAGAATTCAAAAAGTTAGTAATGATGGTATGGATGATGACTCAATGTCATTGGATGGTCCCTACTATGAGGTAGGTAAGGATTTGAGATGATGGAGCATGCAATTTTTAAAGATTGGAAAGACTCGGCATGTGGTTTTTAATGATAAACATAATGTATACTACAACATCAAAGAATTGAAAGAATATGCCAATGTACCAAGCTCTATTCCTTCAGAGATGGATGATTCCAATGCACTCAACTATAGCACTGACGTCTTATTAGAAGTCGATGAGTTCATTGGTACCGAGAAAGAAAAATATTTTACAAGTGATGCCTTATCCGGGGTGGATGAGTTCATGCACATTGAGAACTTGGGCAAAGATGTCAAAAGTGTTATATCTTCAAGCATGGATGGCTTCATGGATACTGATTAAGTTCTTGGAGTCAAAGCAGGTAACTATGGAATTATGGAAATCATGCACGATAGTATAATGAGTGATGTTCTCTCTAGAGTAGAGGAGTTTCAAGACTATGGAGTTATGAAATCCATAGAAAGTGCATCAATGAGCGATGTTCTCTCAGGAATAGATGAGTTTGAAGATCATTCTGGACACTCTATCACCACTGACTATGGAGTTATGAAATCCATAGAAAGTGCATCAATGAGTGATGTTCTCTCAGGAATAGATGAGTTTGAAGATCATTCGGGACACTCTAATGCCATTGTGACAAGTGGTTCTACGATTGTATCAAAAGTAGGGATGAGATCAACAAAGGACTATTCAGTGTTTGACTTTGATTGTGAACTTGTAAATGTTACAAATGGTTTGATGAATGTATCAAAAGCAAGGATGACATCAACAAAGGAATATTCAGTATTTGACTGTCAGAGTGATAAGATCAAGGATGCAACATCTCATGAAAACAATGTGACAAATAAATCTTACAAGGAGAACTACACAAATCCAAATAAGAATGTACAGAAGGTCCCAAAACGGACATACAGATGCATGAAAAGACAATGAGTGCAGGCAGATCCAGAAAAGCAACCAAAGAGAATAAGAGTAATGAATGAAGATGTTATGCTAAAAGCAATGCGATCTACATGCTGTAAGCATACATGTATGCGATCCATTAACTTACATGACATCAAGGGTTGTAGAGAACATGTCTGGCAAAGGAAAGGAAGCAGAAGAAATGAATACCTACTCACGAGATTGTCTTGCTTTCTTGTAAATGATAAGAGAAGGCGAAGTTCAGGACATCAAATAAGGCCTCTTATAAATGGAAAAAGTATATGCAATAATGCATATCGCATTATTACAGGATTATCACATGGCACATATTGGAATTTGGCTAATAAAGCAAAGTATAGAGTTAAATTTAACATTCATGGAAACATAGGAAGGCCCAAAACAAGAGCCTCAATGGTTGCGGCAACAGCAATTTTGAAAGATTACATTTATGAAAATGCTTTACCGCAACCCCACCTATCAGAAATGCATCTTCCGATAGGTTTGACCAAAAAAGAAGTATTTAACTCTATTGGAGAAACACAGAGGCAAAGAGGGCATGCACCGGCATCTTTTCATACTTTGTATACTCTTTGGAAAAAAAGCTTTGGACATGTCAAAATCCGAAAGAGGCAAAAAATGTCAAAGTGCAACGACTGTGATGATCTAAAGCGAGCACTTGAGAGTGCAACATCTCCAGAACAAAAAGAAGCTTACAAAAGAAAGAGAGAATTTCATCATGGACTTGTTCGACATTCTAGAATAAAATATGCATTTTGGAAGGAGCAAGCTATTTCTCACCCAAATGAGTACATGTGCATTATTGTAGATGGTATGGATCAAAATACAACAACATTACCTCGATTCGTTAACACTCCACCTAAGCTACAAGGCAAATACTTTTTAAAGACACATCTATGTGGAGTGTTAGTGCACGGATTTAAGTTTTTTGCAGACATATGGATTGATTTCTTGCATCTACACAATAGCAATCAAGTTGTAACATCCGTTATGAAGGCAATTCACAATGTACATGCAGAAAAAGGTCGCCTACCAGCAACTTTGAGAATACAAGCAGACAATTGCGGACGAGAGAATAAGAATGTACTCTTCTTTGCATTTTGCTCAATGCTAATCGCTCATAGAATCTTTAATGAGATTGAAGTTGGGTTTTTGTTGGTTGGGCACACACATGAGGATATCGATCAGGTATTCAGCACAGTTTCAAGAGAACTAAAACACAAGGACATGGAGACAATGGATGACTTGATAAGAAAATGTGGGAGGCAAGTTGGTGGCCGTAAGGAAGGAACAATATGCTCAATGGTTGAGAGGATGTATGATTGGAAGAGCTTTATTCTACCTTTCATACAAAAAGGTGGTGATGCCTTGATTGGTCATAGCGCTCCACACTATTTTTGATTTTTCTTAAAGGATGAAAAACTAGTGATGCAATGGCAACACTATTCTCTTGATACAAAATGGGAACCTGAAGAACCTTACTCTCTCTTAACTTCAATCCTGAGCAAAGAAATGCATCCAACATGGGCTCCTATAAAAGAATTCAGCGAGAAATCCAAAGGTGAAATAGAAGGCTTAAAAGCTTTTATTGCATACAAAGAGGAAATGCTCCGGAGATTTCCTGATTGGAAGCCCTCTTGGAAGGAACACACTACTATTGTAATTAGCAAGACCTACCAATTGATAAAGGACCTTGCAAAAATGCGAGAAGATGATATTAAGGCAGAACGACCTTTATTTTGGCCAAATGTTGGTAATGACTTGCGTCCAGCATGTGGTCTCTTTGAAAATGAGTTTGAATCGTTGCTCCCACATCCATATTGTGGACCCAAGAAGAGAGAGTTTATGCCACAAATAGACATAGATGTCCATTGTTTTGTTGCAGTTCGACCATCGGATGATGAACATGAGAACGTGAAGTTTTGGGTTGCGAAAGTAGTTGACGTGAGCATGGATGACCGAGGGAGAGCTACAACATTTACAGCGGTATGGTATGAGCCAAGGGGCAGGAAGGAGAACCAAGATAACAGTACATTGTATAGTAGTTGTTTGAAAAAGGAATGGGTCCCAAACCATGAATCAATTTCAAGACTTTCCACAGAGACAGTCATAGTATCCTGGAAATCAAGGTCAAAGAAAACAAAGAAGCACATGGGGTATGATGTAGAAGACAAAATAAAATTACCGCAACCAATTATTACGCACATTATAGAGTTCACAAAGATGCTCGCCCGGGAGGAAGTAGAAGGAGATAGCGCAAATGAAGAATGCCCATGATAACACCATTCAAATATCAAGAAAGAGTGAAGGTGGTGGTGGTTGTCAGATGAGAGTGAATGAAGATGGCACCCAAGCGACAAGTGACGACAGAAAGGACATTCTGAACAAGCAAATGTTTGGATCGCTCATTTCTGTGATCATGATAGAAAAGGACATTCAAACAAGCAAATGTTTGGATCGCCCATTTGTACTAAACTCATTGTAAAGGAAAAATTAAATTATTGAAAAGGCCACAGGAGATCCTTTGTACAAAGACTCATCCAGAGCAATATTTGTTGTAAAACTTATGACATGATAATGTAAAATTGCAAGCATAGCTATTGCTATTTTTTGGAATACAAAAGAGGCTTCCATCATGTCTCATGTGTATATAAACCTTTTAATTTCTTGAATATTCAAGAGTGTTATAGTTTTCTGCATTGAAAGTAAAAAGAGTCTTACAGGTCTCTTATGTATACATTTTTAAAATGTTGTGAATCCTCAATAGCATGGTTTTTCATGGATTTAAACTAATAACTCGGATTTTTTATTTTAAGAATATGATTCTTATAAACAAGAAATACAAATTTAGGATTTAATAGTAGTTTTTGCATTATTTGTACAACATTGTAGAGAGATATTTTGAAATGTCTTATGTGAAAATGATAGTGCCAGAAAGTAAACTTTTGATTCTCGAATGATAGTTTCATAAAGTAAACTTTTCAGTTGGGAAGGATTTTAAGGAATAGTCCAAAAGTAGACATATGAGTCCAAAATTAATGAAATAAGTGTTTGGAGGCTGTGGTGTTGTAGGTGTACACTGAGTCTCTACTTCTTTTGTAGTGTGTAGTGCTTTCACAGTAGACTCAGTCTCCTCTTCCTTAAATGCAAGCTTTGATATTGCTTCAGTTGCACGTTGTATTCTAATGGCAGCAATTAGGTCTCGAATGATTTCAGCCCTAAACAATTGTATATCCTCCTCTCTGAATATTTGAGCTCCAAAGAGTCTTCCGATGAGATCTGTGGCTTAAGTGAGAAAATTTCTTTGAAAATCAACATGCAGTTGTAGGCAACTCTCCACCCACAACTATGCCCATCTTCCTGCTCTATTACTAAATGCGTTTGGAAGTGTAGTGAGTCTTTGTACTGTCCTATTTCTCTGATAGCAGATACCAACTTCTCAATCGACCTGCTTATCATGACATATTAAAAAAACTTAGTGTGTCTATTACATAAGGTACATAATATAGAAGTAGCAATAGATTAATAGAATACTTACGTTTGCACTGAGCCATAAAAGCCTGCAATCGAGTTAACAAGCCAACAATAGTTGTCTTCAGGGTTCCAAACCACCAGACTCCAATGTTCCCTACACAAATAATTAAGAATCATTATTATTTAACACAATGTTGCCAGTATAAGATGAAAATAAAGGTTGCCATGATACTTACATCTCGTGATATGCCATAAATAGGACTGGCACGCCATGTAAATGTAAAGGCTGTAACCATTTACAAACATCGGCTATCGTCTTTCAGCTATCGCTAAGTATAGGAGAAAGGAGGGAATCCAACATATACACATGGTTTTGTATGACTCTACCAAATCGTGAGATAACTATACTGCACCAACAAATAAATGAATATTAGCTTATTAGATTTAATCAAAATATTGAATTATCAAGCAGAGAAAAAGTTTGTATCAAACCTGAGAATGGCCATCATAATGTTGTTATTGATCTCATTTGAAGCTCTAGAGAGGATTGAAATCTCCTCTCCCCCAAATTCAAGATACTGAGATCTATGTTGAATCATAACCCTAACATTAAAAGAGCTTCCCAATTCTTCCAATGAAGCCATGTTTGTAGAGTTGAGGTCTTCTATCTCCTTTGACTCTTTGACGACATTCATTTCGCACTCCTCTGAGCCATTATCTATTTGCCTTGTGGGAGAGTCCATAATGTCGCCCTTAATGATTGCTCAAATGGTACATGTTATAAATGCATAGAGATGCAAATCCATATATGTTGACAGTGTGGTGTCATTTTTTATCTAAAAAATTTGACCAGGTACCAAAAAGCAATTGTAGCCCACCCTCCATGCACAATTATAGATGTGGCTATTCTCTTGATGTGATACCTGACATGTTATATACTCTATTTGTTGTGCCAAGTCACATTGCCGCATTACTGTGTCGATAGCACCTACTAACTTTCGAGCTGGTCTGCACATCATAACATATAACAACAGTGAATATGTGCATTGCATATCAATCTACATGTCAAAAAGTGACAACAAGTGTAGTCTATACTTACTCTAACATAGTGCCATGGACGGATGTCATTGAGTTGGCAAAGAAGCACTTCTTAGCAAAGATGTCCATGATTACCAGACTCCAATGTGAGCTGCATTATCAATAAAGAATAATTACTGTGTTTGAGACAATTCTAGCAATGCAATAGAAAAAACAAGTAGGGTTTGATGCTTACTTCTCATAATATGCTGTAAAAATAACTCGTGCATCATTCATAGGAACGTGCTTCAACCACTTGCAAACATCCTCTATGGTTTCTTCTTTGTTGCTAAGCACTTCCGAAATATGAGGATCGAGCATATATGAAATGCTTTGTATATTTTGTGGAAAATTTGCTATAAGATTACTAAAAAAAAAAAAAAGTATTAGTTTTTTGGGTTTAATCAAAATAAGCAAAGTATAAAGCTAAGGAAAAGGCTGCATCAAACCTGAGGATGGTTGTAATGACTTTGACATTAACCTCTTTCTTAGAATTCAAGAGGATTGAAATCTCTTCTTCACCAAATTCAAAAAAATGAGGTTGTTGTCGAATTAACAACATAGTTGTGAATGAACTTCCAATCTGCTCCAATAGATTCATATTTTCATGACTCATCTTATTGAGAGAGTAGTCTACATCGCATTCTTCTTCACTTGCTATGTCTTCTACATCCGCCTTCTGCTATAAAAATATAAAAAAGTTATGCGATGTACACATCCCAAATAAAGGCTTAAACAAGCAGATAAAGTTTCATACATGCTTTCATTAGAGTGAGTCTCTCCTCCTCTTGGAGCAAAAATTTAAAAAGTAAGGTTTCATACATGCTTTCATTAGAGTGAGTCTCTCCTCCTCTTGGAGGAAAAATTTAAAAAGTTATGAGATTTATACATCCCAAATAAAAATAAAGGTTTAAATAATCATAGAAGTATAAAGATAGCATGCTTTCATTAGACTCAGTCTCTTCTCCTCTTGGAGGAAAATATAAAAAAGTTATGAGATTTACACATCCCAATTAAAGGCTTGAACAAGCATACAAGTATAAAGATAAGGTTTTATACATGCTACAATGTAGTCATATTTTCAGGTTGTTTCCCAATGGTAGCAATTAGACGTTGAATACTCTCAGCCCAAAATGCTAGCAGATTGGCTTCTGTATATGATTCCATTTTGACTGGTAACTCCAAGTCAAAAATCTCTCTAAGAAACAACATGTAGTTGTAGGCAACTCTCCACCCACAGCTGTGCCCATCTTTTTGCTCCACTGGCAGATGTCTTTTGAATTCTACTTGGTCTTGTTGCTCCGTGGTTGTTCTGACAGCAGATACTAGCTGATATGCAGCACTGTCCATCATGACATATTAAATATATTAATATGTCATGATCATAAGATACAAAATAAGAAAGTAACAAAAATATTAAGAGAATAATTACCTTGGGGAGTTGGCATGATAGCCTTCCATTGAATTCACAAACCACAAATGGTTGAGTTCAAGGTCCCAGGTGATCAGACTCTAATGTGAGCTACACGACCAGAATAAAAATGAATATTGTTTTACATAAACTTGCCAAAGAAATAGTAAAAATAAGGTTAGAGTTGATACTTACTCCTCATGATAAGGCATAAAGATGACTCGCACCCCATCTAAATTCAAAGGGCTTAACCAGGTACAAACATCTTCTATAGTCTTTTGAGGAGAGCTAAGAATAGAAGAAAGGAGAGCATCGAGCATGAGACACAATGCTGCACTGCACTAGGAAGCTGAGAAATAACTACACTGCACCAAGAAATAAACAAACGTTAGCTCATAGAATTGATTTGCATTCTACACTAGGAAATTGATATATAACTACACTATAAACAAATAAACAAATGTTAGCTTATTGAAGTAGTAACAAATAAACAAACGTTACCTGAGAATGGCCAGGATAACATTGTCATTAACCTCTTTTAAAGGATTGGAGAGGATTGAAACCTCCTCTCTACCAAAGCTCAAATGCTGAGGTTCTCGTTTCAAAACGATCCTAACTTTAAATGAGCTCTCCATTTTATCCAATGCAGCTAAATTTGCAAAATGGGTCTCTATCATAGCTTGTATTTTATGTTTGCGGTCATTCTGCTTTTCCATGGTGTCTTTAAAGCTCTTATGCTCATGGGATTCTTCAATCAAATTTAGAGGTGGTTGCATTGCTGAAATAGAAGGGAGTGCCTCCATAATGACTTCATCCATTTCTTCTCCCTCTATTGCCTGTAAACAAATATGAGAGATTAAATTCATTATCTTTACATTTAAATCTTATTTAAAAAATTGTATTTAGTTGAGAAATAGAGAGTTCATACCACTAAGTATTGTCGTAGTGGCCTTTTTTCATAACGCTGTGAGCCATAATTATCAAAGAAGGCATCATCATGTTTGTCTTCATCCACCAACCTCTCTCTGAACGGGTCATGTAAGTCCATCTTTTCATCATCATCAACTGGGACATTATGATCTTCAAGGTAATCATCCATGTCATTAGTGTCCTTAAGGTCTATCTCTTTTTCATAGCCTGTGGTTAGATATGCTTGAAGTTGAAAATAAGCCATGAAATGCTTCTTTTCAATAATATTTGTGGAGTTGCCTTTTCTGAGGAGATCCTCAAATAAATATCCCATCCTACACAAGGTGACCTCCCAACCTATCGATAGCAAATTCTCCATCATGGTAAGCAAGAGACTCCCACTTTTTGCAGGACTTCCATAGTTGTTTTTTTGATAATGTATGGACCTGGGAATATCTTGCTCTTCCAGCATCAATCTCAAATTATTTGAATTCCCTCTTATGTTCTTTTGTAAGGAGTGATCAGGGTTGGGACTCCGCATACACAAAAAGAATGATCCAAGAGATTGAATCGCTATGTCACATTCTCTCTTGCCTCTCTTTGCTGCATAAACACCACTATAGATCTTCAAATCTGATGAATATGCTCATTCTAGAGTAACCTACATGGCTTCTTTGTCTTTTTTATCAACAAAAATGACAATGTTGCAAATTGCCACTTTGCTAATGGTGGTATATACTATTCTATCAATGAAGTTATGGATATCATCGCTAGAAACTTCATTGATAAAGAATAGTTGTGGCTTATCCCATGCTGACTCATTCTTGATGAAGTCATCTTCTGAGACTCCCCTGAAGTTCACAAGCTTTCCAGACTCTGCCGTAACCTCTACATTGAATTGAAAGCTTTGGTGCATATCTGTCGGCATCCTTATCTCACTGATTAGTCTTTCCACATATGCAACCACCTGTTGTGGGATTTCTTTTCTCATATAAGAGGTTACTATTTCTAACCCATCTTCATCCTTTTTAATCCACTTGTTTGCCCATAGCTTTACCTTGGGTGTTGACAAAGAAGTTATATGCTTGACCACATTATAGTCAATGTTACAATAAGTAAGTGGAATTTGTTTCTCTGATAGCAAATACTTAATGGCACTATGCACTACATCACGCCTCACTTGTACATTGATGCATTCTTTCATGCAGTGGTCTTTGTCTTTTTTTCCAAAAAACCATTCTTTCTTTAAAATTTTTTGTGCTGCCATGGATGCATACTTATCAGGTAATTACTTTATAGGCCTCCACATCCTTGTCATCAACTCCTTCTTATCCATTACCTTTGACTTTCCGGAGATAAACAAAGGAGCTTCATAGGTCAACTATCCATGCTCACAAGCAATGCACGTTTCAAGCATCTCATTGAACACTTCAACAGGATGAAATATGATAGAAGTGTAGTCGGCATATTTGTCCCTCACCACCTTGAGGCTTATCATATTTTCTTCTCGCTCTTGAGTTCCCCTAGGCACAACTACACTCAAAGAAGTATAGAAGTTTGTGAGTGTATCGGCGTCTATTTTTGTGACCTTTCGCTTCAAATTAGGATTTGGAGAACCAAATGTTATCCATATAACCCTTGCCTTCTGTAAGACTTCTGATGTTGAGGATATCTTACGCTTTCCATGGACATAATGATTAAGTCTTTTGGACTCAATCAAATACTTGATCTCATGCTTGAATATACAGATTGTTGCAGGATAATAATGGAATGAACTTATCTTTGAAAATTGTTCTGAAGTGAGTCTTTTGACCTCCTTTGCTTCCTTTGCGATCTGATTACAAGCATAAGCCCAATGTTGACCATCAATAAGCTGGAATCTGCAATGAAGGAGGGATTCCTTCTTTGCTTCCTTTAGCATATTCTCACCTTGTGCCTCTTTGCCTTGTTCATGTGGAATATTTTTAAGAGTGTCTTTAAAGAATCGACTGAAGGTTTCCTCGAAATGTGTAGGCCCTGTAAATGTTATTTGATCTATTTTTGATTGGACAAAACATTATTGGGTGCAGGACCGCATTGCTTGCCACAGGTTTCTTACCATCTCTCAAAGCCTCATATATTGGTAGTGCATAGGATATATCAAGGCTTCGGCTATTAGTAAAGATAGTTGCAGCTTCCACATCTTTGGCATTCACAAACCACATCCTTTGACCCTAGATATATCCCACATCATCATCTGTAATTGCTTCATTAAGACACAGATTAAGATTTTTGATTGATGTGAGTTCATCCTGATCATCTTCAGCCTCGGGTTCTGAGTCTTCTTCATCTTTCTCTTCTTTTAACCGTTTTTCATCCACATTATCTCTCTCTACAGTGGGATGATGCCTTTTTTTACTGCTTGGAACCGTGGCTCTTGCAGTACTAGCCTTTTGCATTTCACGTCGTGGTTTGCTAGCAAGAGCTTCTAGCATAACTGCAATGGATTGACCTTGATCTTCTTCAAATTTTTTTAATTCCTATGCACTCAAGGCTTGTGTTTCATCATCCTTAGTTACATCCACCATTTCTTGCTCTAGAAGTTTGCGCTCATGTTCTACATGTTTGTGACAATGTGCGTGTTGTTCTTGTCCCTGCATCGAAGTCTAAGCTTTTTGATCTCCTTCATGTGAAGATCCTTGAATATGAGGAGCATATTGTGCATCCTAAAAGTACTCAAACATTATCTTTGCATGCATCCTTTTTGCCACCACACTAGGAAATTGCTCCCAAGTATATGCAAGAGCCTCCAATGCACTTTGCTTGATGGTTGAGGAGGAGGCATCACAAAGTTCTTTGAGTCTCTCCTTGACACAACAATACGAGGACCGCCAACTTCAGGATCTGAACTCTTTGTAAAAATATCCATAAAAGTCTCTTTTGGCTCTATCATTATGCCTACTACAAGGCTTGAAGTCATATCTTTTTTGAAGAAAGTAGCATCCCATGGATCTTCAACATCATTGAACTCCCTTTTTGACATAAGTAGAAAGAGTCTCTTTTCCTTTTGATGAAGAAACCAAGCTCTTTTGCCCATGTGATATTGAGTCCACCTAATAAAGCCATTGGGGCTATATTCCTTTCCTTTCAAATTCAAAGTGACATCAGAGACCCATGCTCTCATCTCAGAGTCATTTAGGATAGCCCCCACATTAGTTGATTGCTCCATAATCCTACAAGAAAAGATAATGAAGAATTTAGATACATACTAGTAAAGTACAATATACAACGCTTGATACAATAAATGTGGGAAATAGCCCAAAAGGCTTTACAAGGCTTCATATGGCAATAAATGTGGGAAATAGCCTAGAAGGCTTTACAAGGCTTAACTATTTGTACAAATCTAAAAAAATTAGCCAATAAAGCTTTACAATGAAATAAAATTTTCTCTAGTGATAAAGCTTCAATCTTCGTGAAGACATGTAATCTGTCCATCCATTGATTTGCCCTTTAGTCATAAAGCTTCAATCTTCGTGATGACATGTAATCTGTCCATCCATTGATATCTGTGCACTGATACCCAATTGATGCAATCTACCCACTAAAAACTGCTCCACTAATATCCACTGATACTCGTTAAATAGTGAATTGTCGGGATGGTCGGGTTTATTACAAGGCGCTTCATATGACAATAAATGTAAAAAATAGCATAGAAGGATTTACAAGGTTTTTTATGACAATAAATGAGCTTAAATATTTATACAAATGCAATAAAAATAACCAATAATCATCAAGCTCCAATATGTCCCATGACATGTAATCTGTCCACTGATATATGTAATCTATCCACTGATATCTGCTCATGCAATCTGCCCACTGATAAACTTCTTGGTAAATGGTAAAAGGTCTTATTTAATAGCATG